>NW_006795236.1:513055-613873 GCF_000442215.2 Lipotes vexillifer | reverse complement strand
GCAGCAGCAGCCTTAGCGTCTCCTGCCCGTCTCTGGTTTCCGAGCTTTTAGCCGCAGCTCGCGCCCGTCTCTGGAGCTCCTTTAGGCAGCGCTCTTAAAACCCCTCTCCTCGCGCACCAGGAAACACAGAGGCAAGAAAAGGTCTCTTGCCTCTTGGGTAGGTCCAGACTTTTCCCCGGACTCCCTCCCGGCTAGCCGTGGCGCACTAACCCCTTCGGGCTATGTTCAAGCCGCCAACCCCAGTCCTCTCCCTGAGCTCCGACCGAAACCGAAACCGAGCCTCAGCTCGCAGCCCCGCCCGCCCCCGGCGGGTGAGCACACGAGCCTCTCGGGCTGG
The DNA here is from genome assembly GCF_000442215.2 of Lipotes vexillifer. Lineage (NCBI taxonomy): Eukaryota > Metazoa > Chordata > Mammalia > Artiodactyla > Lipotidae > Lipotes > Lipotes vexillifer. The sequence continues at coordinate 613,536 of NW_006795236.1, read as the reverse complement.
TGAGCGCCGGTCGGCGCCGATCCTCTGTGCGGGAATCTCTCCGCTTTGCCCTCCGCGCCCCTGTTGCTGTGCTGTCCTCCGCGGCTCCGAAGCTCCCCGCTCCGCCTCCCGCAATCTCTGCCCGCGAAGGGGCTCCTAGTGTGTGGAGACCTTTCCTCCTTCACGGCTCCCTCCCACTGGTGCAGGTACCGTCCTTATCCTTTTGTCTCTGTTTATTCTTTTTTCTCTTGCCCTACCCAGGTACGTGGGGAGTTTCTTGCCTTTTGGGAGGTCTGAGGTCTCCTGCCAGCGTTCAGTAGGTGTTCTGTAGGAGTTGCTCCACGTGTAGATGTATTTCTGGTGTATCTGTGGGGAGGAAGGTGATCTCTGCGTCTTACTCCTCCGCCATCTTGGAAAGAGTCCTGAAGTCTTCTTTACTGTGTTTCACAAGTGTCAGAATAATTTTTCTTCAAAACATCTCATTAGCTTTATCACAAACTTACTAAAGAGAAATCAACAGAGTTCATAAAAATCCCTTTAGGATTCAGACAGGTACTAATTAATCCTTTATCATTCTAAGTTTTATTAGCAACCTGGTTTTTAAGATGAATGGCACAAAACGATTTTATTATGAGACTAAGTGAGAATTTGACAGGAAAACCATGTTTTCCCACTGAAGTAACAGCAACAACAACAACAAAAAAGAACTTACTTTGGGGTAGCAAGCTAATTAATAAAATGTTCGCTTTTGAAAATCTACATCAGGCAAAGAATGACACTAATTACTTGAGGAGTCCTCTTTAAGTTATTCAAATGTAATGTAATCATTGCTAGTGAGGGAAGGTGTAAAAACACCTTTTGCTTTTTGAACAAGGCGGCCTCTTACAGTGTGCAAAGTTAGTCTCTAAGGGAAAAGAGGGTGTTTGTTTGGGAAAAGGACTTCAAACTAAGAAAGAGATTGTGACCTCTACTTTTTCTCCTTTGATGAGTTTCTCATTGAAGTCATGCATAGGGTTTACCAAAACCTCTGGTTCCACTTTACATCTTTATCCAGACATTGCCCAGGCAGAAAGCAAGTACTGTGATAGGGAGAACTAGTCTTCTTTAGTGACTATGTAGCCGTTTTAGAAACATTAGTAGTAGAGTGACAAGGCACTAAAATTTAGAGACATACAGGCAGGACTTCTTTTGGCTAAAGCTGTGGTAGCACATTTTCAAGGGACGAGGTTAGTGGTCTATATCTCTATCTCCATCTCTATCTCTGTGTGTATCTGAAATCTGTGTATAATATAGTACATTTCAGAAGGAGTTTAAGTGATTAATTAAAAAATAAAATTAAAATGTTATCACCGGATAGTGAGATTACAAGTAATATTTTTGCTGCATTTTATTTATTACATTTCCCAAATTGTCTTCAGTGAAGGTATATGGCTTTTTAAGTATATGATTGGTCAAGCAAAAGAAAAAGAAATTATACAATATTTAAACAACAGAATTAGCTAACTTGATCAAAAAGCTATCACACCCAATGGTTGAGTCATACACGTTCTTTTTAATCATTCATGAAACCTGACAAAAGATACTCTATAAACAAATTTTGCCAAATGTCAATTGATTTCTCTCAGTAACAACCAGTAAAATTAGGCTAAATTCTATAACAGAAAGATAATGCCATACCTCTGGATGATTCACAAATTGAAAAAATCATGAAATTAGAAAAAATCTAGAGCTAGGTTTTATATATATATATATATATATAAATAGATAATACAAAACATAAAAACTCATGTTATGCAGCTAAAACAGTACTCAGAAATTTATGGTATCAACTGCATATTTCTTGAAGGAGAAATACTGATAATCAATGAACTAAGGCATGCAATTTAAGAAATGTGAAAAAGTTATAGGTTAGAAACAATACAACAAAAATCAGTAAGGACATAAAAATTGGTTAGGAATAAACTAACATATTAACAAATGTTTGTTGAGAGCCCAATATTAGAATGAAAAAAGAACATATATACTATAATAAACTGACATCATCAATTTTAACTGATAAATATGAAATTTTGATGAAATAGATAAGTTTCTAGAGCAGATGATTTAAGAAGAATAAGATCTCTTGCCACTGATGGTTGTACTAGTGAGGTATATCAAATATTTGAGGAATAATATAGAATCTAATCATTAAATAAAGTATGAAAGATTAGAAAGAAGAAACAGTCTTTCTTTAAATGACATAATTGTCAGTATAGAAAATCCAAAGGAATCTTAGACAGTTTATTAAAATAATTTTTAGAAAGACTAGTGAAAATAAATCAATATAAGAATGTATTTTTATAAAGCAACAAAAATATTTTATAAGATTCCATTTATGAGTATTAAAAATATAGTGTGTATTTTAAAATTACAAAAATTTTAAACTTTATTAAAAGATACTAAGAAGACCTATTCTAAATAAATAAGAGGATATACTAGGTTCATGGTTTGAAAGGTTATGTAAATGAGTTTCAAATTTCCCCAAATGTTTCTATATGCAATGGAATCAAAATCCAATAGGATTTCAGTGTAATGTGAAAGCTAAATATGTAAAGATATATTAAGTATAAACATTCATGAATAATCAAGGTCCTCTTGAGGAATGATAACAAGGTGAGAGGGGTTGCTTTATCACATATTTATATAATATAAAGCAGTGACAATTATGATAATATGGTAATGAAAAGTTAATAGTAAAACAATGAAAATAAAAAGCCAATAAATTAATTAATATGAACACTTAATTTAGGACTAAGAACTTCTGTTTATCAAAGACTTTGATAAAGAGAATGAAAGAGCAACATGAAATTGGAAATATTATATTTTCATTTGATATCTCTTACAAAGGACTGATATTCAAAATATATACAGATTCTCAATCTATAAGGAAAAGACAAGAAACATAATTTTAAATGTACAAAATAAAATAAGGATATCACAGTTGAGAGAACAATAAAATGATGATACATTTTGTAAAGAGATGCCAACTCTTTCGTAAACTGAAAAATGTGAAATAAAACCACAATTACATAATCAATAAACTCTCACCAGATGGGCCATAGCTGGTCTGACATAATTAGAACAGGCCCTTCCTCAAACATATAGCCAGTTCTCTCCTCATAATAACCTGTAAGATTTTAAAGCTGTGAGGGTGAAAACCTCAAGAGTTAAGTGAAAAACCCCAAAAAAGGCAGTAAAGAGGGTCCTGCAATCTTTGGGGCTTAGGGGACAGACAACTGCCAGGCTCTCAATAAAAAATTCATGAGAGCCACATATGAAGACTAGAAACAAACTAGAAATAGACTGAGTAGTAGTGATAATTGTAACCCAGCCCAGATCCAGCTTGGTTTCTAATTGTGTCCTGGTGATCAGCTTCTTATCCTCTCTGCTTAACAAAGGAAAGGGGACCATTCTGGGGAAAATAAAATAATCTACAGTCTTTTATATACACTGTAGGTTTAAAATAAGAAATATCAATGACCATACATGTGAAGAGGCAAGAGAATGTGACCAATAATCAAAAGGGAAAAGAAAGAGACAAAAGTAGTAAGCCTACAGATGATTATAATATTGGAGTTATGGCAAGATATCTAAAATAACTAAAATCATGATTTTAAATATTTTAAATAAGAGGAAATGAAATAAATAAATAAGGAATAATTGTGATATGGAAGTGGACTTTTAAGGAAGAAACAAACATATTCTAGAACCAAAAGGATACAAACAACTAAAAGTGAGACCTCACTGGATGCATTAAACAGCAGACTGAACACAGCAGTTACCTTTCAGGGACAGGGCTTGTTTGTGAGTGAGCTGAACCTGGAACACGGAGATCTGGCTCTCAACATGAAGTTCTTCTCAGACCATCAAGTTAGTGTAACAGCAAACGTTCTGGAATTTTCTCCTTGATGAAAATGTCCAGTTAGACCTGCCAAATTTGAAACTGTGTATTTGCTGTATCTTAGGGCAAAAAGGAAATACAGTGAACAAGAAGAGCTGTATGTTGTATTATCAGATAAACCATTGTTCAAATCCTGTTTTTGCCATTGACCACCTCTGTGACCTTGGTTAAATTCCTTAATCTCCCTGAGCCTGTTATTTAACCTGTGAAAATAAGATAATAATAGATTCCCCTCAAAATCTGAGGGAGAAATAAAATTATCAACAAGAAGTTTATGCTGACCAGGTGTCTAGCAGATGATCAATCATTGCTAATTCCATTAATTTTCATTATGGATAAATTTAAAACAACTAAGCATTTCTCCAAGTCACACAGCCTAATGTTGCTTAATAAATGTTATTTATTGAGGGCTTCCCTGGTGGCGCAGTGGTTGAGAGTCCGCCTGCCGATGCAGGGGACACGGGTTCGTGCCCCGGTCCGGGAGGATCCCACATGCCGCGGAGCGGCTGGGTCCGTAAGCCATGGCCGCTGAGCCTGCGCGGCTGGAGCCTGTGCTCCGCAACGGGGGAGGCCCGGGTACCGCAAAAAAAAAAAAAAAAAAAAAAAAAAAAAAAAGGTTATTTATTGAGAGGTTCATCTAAGGTAATAATTGCTTCGTAATAGTTGCTTAATTATAGTCCTGGAACCTTGCCTATTCTGTTCAATTTTGGGCTTTAAGAGAGAATAGGACAAAAACTTCTTGAGTACAAATTCATTTTTAGTTTTTTCGGTATATGTCTATTAAGAAGATATTACAGAGTTTGATATATTGTTTGCAAAGCTTTTTATGGTTTTTAGGATAAAGATTTATTGCTAATTTTCAGGGGATAATCATTTTTCTTTCAAAATGTGGTTACCAATCACAAATCATAAAGTTGTTTCTGGTAACAAATGCATCATGATAGTATGTGCTTGAAGGGAATTATATACACAATATGGATTTTTTTCCCTCTTCTCCAGGATATGGTTTTGCAAGTTGCAACAAACCTCTATAGAACTGAGTTTAGGCAAAGTCTATCTCTATTAAATTGAAATGATATAGAATGATTTTCAGCTGTCAGGCTATTTCGGTACACAAAACAGCGTTTCCAAGTGGAAAGAAGTAGTAAATGAGCACCTTGGAAATGTTCCTAAACACAATCAACAATTCATTATGGTATCAAATATCTCAAAGTAGGCAGGATCAAAAATAGACACAGTAGGTAATTACAGCAGTGAGCATCAGCTTGTTAAGTCCAAACTTATCTTCCCTGATGCCAATCTCCTTCCTGCTGTTTTTATCAAAAGTAAAAAACTTCATTCTTTCCTTTCTTCCTTTTCCTTCTAATTGGATTATCAGTCAGAGGATGCTGCCAAGGAAAAGAGAAAATGTTTGTTTATTTCCACATTCACATTCTTTACAGTCCTTTTGTATCTTGACAAGAATCATGAAGGGGAAGAAAATAATTCTAATTCATCATGAGAATATAATTCTATGTCACATTTTACATATTTTTATAAATTGAGCTTTGTCTGGAATTGATTTTGAAATGTTTGTGACTACACTGAGTTTCTCAACTGGTTTTGGGGTTTTCTGTTTGCTTTTTTGTTTGCTTTTTATGAGGGTTGAAAGGGAGCAGGGCTTATGTGTGTTCAGATATTTAAAGAGAATATTCTTTCTAAAACTCCACCCTGGATTATTAGGAAGTGAGTCAAATCCTTGTTCTTATCTTAACTAGGTCTATTTTTCCTATCATCCCATGAGTTCACATACTGGTTATCTTGGTGCCTTTTGTTGGACTAAGGACTTTCATTGCTGGTTTCTCTACTCTGGAGATAAATAAGATATATCTATGTATGCCTCTGCCTAGGCTGAAAATGAGCAATTTAGTGAGAAATTTTACCCATTTGCTTAGAAATCTACAAAGTTAAAAAAAAAAAAAACAACTTTTTTTCCTTTTGTAAGACAGGGTTTATTTCTCTTTCTTTCTTGTTTACAGGCATTTCATTTTTTCTTGCTTATACAATGGTCATAACTTTCAATATAATGTTGAATAGAAATGGAGAGGGAAAACATACTTGCCTCGTTTCTGAACCACCGGATTTTTGTAAATTCCCTTTACACACTGAGAAAATTCCCTTCTATTGCTAGCTTGTAGAGAGTTTTTAACAGAAAGTAGTTTTTAATTTTGTTGTTCCTTTTACTATAACTATTAAGATAGTCATATGTTTTTGTTTTAATTTGTTAATAATTTATCTATTGCTGCAGAACAATATTACCACACATTTAGCAACTTAAAACAACACACATAACTTTAAGTTTCTGGTTTGGCATGTAGGGAGCTCAGAAGTCATCACTCCAGCCTAACAACTAAAAAACTGAACGAACTGAAAAATCTATATCTCTTCTAAGATCTGTCAGAGACTTGAGGCCAGAAGGCAAATCACTGCCCCCAAAATTGGAGAGACAGGCAGGCAGACACAGAGAACCCCAACATGAGTAGAAACTGCTGAACAGAAACTTGTGTGAGAACCCCTCCCTAGGTAAGAAGACTACATTGTAATTAAAGTATGGCTGGGGGCTCAGTGTGGACAAGTCTTAAAATGAAAACCTCCAGGAGAGCCAGTCACAGGAGGAGCCCTGCATTTTTGTGAGTTTTATCTCTGGGAACTGTACCAGAGGCCAGAGGACAAATACACCTTACTTATAAAGGAGCAAATAAAACAGTTACTTCTGATTTCTCAGAAACCATGCAAGCAAGAAGAAAGTGGAGTGAAATGTTTAAAGTGCTGAGAGAAGAAAATCACCAATCTAGAATTCTGTACCCTGTGAAATTATCTTTCAAAAGTGAAGGAGAAATAAAAGCTTTCTCAGATAAACAAAAACTGAGAAAATTTGTGGCCAGTGATCTGCTCTGTAAGAAATGTAAAGCAAGTTCTTGAGAGAGAAGAAAAATGACATAGGTCAGAAACTCAGGTCTACATAAAGAAAGAAAGAGCACTGGAGAAAGAATAAGTAAAGGTAAAATAAAAACTTTTGCTTGTCTTATTCTTAATTGATCTAAGATAACAGTTTCTTAAGAAGAATAATTGCAATAATATATGCATATATATATACACTTATGTATAAGTAAAATGAATGACATCAATAAAGGGACAAGAGAGAGGAATTAGGAACACTTTGTTACTATAAGTGATCCACTTAAATTATTTAACTAAATTGTTTCCCACTTTTTTCACCTACAAAATAAGAGTACTTACATCCCTCTTGCAGATTTGCTGGATAGATTAGAAATAATATTTTTAAATATTTGGGGCTCAATAATAAATGATAGCTATTATCATTTACAAATTTTAACCAGTATTATGTATTTCTTCATTCAGTGTTGAATCTTGTGATGATGAAATAATGCAGCTTCTGTGTGTGTGTATATATATATATATATATATATATGTGAAATTTCAATGAAAGCAAATTTAATAAGCTTAATATAGATGGAAAAAGTGCTTGTTACCATAAGATCTTAGAGAAAACATGGTAAGCCACTAATTATTTTCAACATTATAATAACAAAAAACTTAAAATAACCAAAATACTTATATCTAAGTATAAATTATTAGGGGCAAAGCACTACTCGAGAATAGGACAATGTAATTGACCAGGCATTATGGTCTTCTTGCAGTTTTATCAATGAAGAAAGCTGTTTTAACGATCATCATAATGAGACAGTTGGTTTTGCTTATTAAAAAAATAGTGTTTTCTCTTTCTCCTTCCCCTACTGAAGTTGAGATGACAAAGTTAATGAACAGCATATTGTGTCGGTGCATTGTTAGTGTAAATTGGTTATGTTCCCAAGCCTGTTTATGCACTGTATTTATTATTATATATAATTGTACACTTAATGTATAAATTAATGAGATATGAATGTGAAGAGGGATATTTGTGTTTAAGACTACATTGAGTGCTTTGTAAACACTATCAAGGTGAAACAAACATTTTTAAGAATATATTTTATTTTAGAATTATTTTTTATTGGAGTATAGTTGATTTACAATGTGTTAGCTTTAGGTGTACAGCAAAATGAATTAGTTACACATATACATATATCCACTCTTTTTTAGGTTCTTTTCCCATATAGGCCATTACAGAGTACTGAGTAGAGTTCCCTGTGCTATCCAGTAGGTGCTTATTAGTTACCTATTTTATATATAGTAGTGTGTATATGTCAATCCCAATCTCCCAATTTACCCTACCCCACCCATAACCCCCTGAGAACCATAAGTTTGAAACAGACATATTTTTGATGGAATTCCGGGCCAGAATGAGGAGTTAGTATGGAGGGAAATCATTAAAAAGTAAAGGAATTTTTTCTTTACCTAAATTGCTATAAGTACTTTCAAATTCTCATTCTTCTTTTAAAAATCAGAAATATTTTGGTTGATACACTGTGGCTATGTTTTATTTAGTAAAATCACACAGCACTTTTTTCAACAAACCCGTACTCAGAAGAAAATTCTTGGCCCTAAAGCAATAATAAAGAATAAATATACAATCTTATGTCCTAAATTCAAATCAGATTTCTTAGCTCTAATTTTTTAAATTCTCACTTTAACTGAGGTTTTTAAAAAAGCAATCACCTACTCATTCTCACTACATCAGATAGATGTTTTATACTGCAATGCTAACGAAACATGCAACATAATTCTCTGCCCTCTTTCATGTCTCACCCATTTCCTTTTTTGTGTGAAGGTCTACCTCCCTAACCTTCAACCCCCTCTTTTATTGATGATGTTCAATAAATAATAAGTAAAATGATAACTGCTTGTAAGGTGTCAGTCTCTTGAGTTGAGGTGAAAATAATTGTGAACATCCATTGTCCAATCCAAGTAAGGGTCTTGGAGTGATAGGTGTCATGACCAGTGAGCACCCAGGGCTCTCAAATGCTATTCTAAGCGTTAGAATAAATGCTAAAAGACAAAGCAAGTGATTCACACTCCAGAAAGAATTTGGACAAAATAGATCAATGATTATGTTGTATAAACTTGGAGATTGACAAATACATAGGCAGGACCCTCTCATTCTAGTTAGGATTCAAGGGAGATTTCAAATCAGAATTGACATTTAATATTATTTTAGGACAAATGATTTAAAGACATAGAATATTAGGTATAAAGGCACAGAAACAAGAGAGAAACAAGACAAAGAAGAAAGAGCTAGACATAGAGAGAGAGAAAAAGTACATATTCAAGGAATGAAAAGTAGTTTAGAAAAGTTTATCATAGACTATTTATCAAAGTGGCATCAGAAGCTAGATCATGAATTGCATGACCTAGATTTTTTAAATTATCCTAAAGATAAACATCCCTCTAAAAGTTTCAGTAAAGGAATGAACTAATAAATTTTTGTTTGACAAATATCACTTTATTCAGTAATTACAGGCTATAAGATTATGGTGTTACAATGATATGTTAGATACTCATTCCAGCTTTGATGATTCTGGTTAAACACCCTTCATTATGTTTTCTGGTGTGTGTGTGTGTGTGTATGTGTTTATAATGAAGTCGTGAAAGACACCCTGAGTCTTGGGTCATTTGAAAAGCTTTTTTTTCTCTCCAAACTTACAAGTAATTCAAAGAAAATCCTTTGTTTTTTCTGAAAAAAAAAAAACATTTTAAAGGTAAAAATGGAGGAATCAGGAAGATAAAAACAATGAATAGCTTGTTTGATTCATGTGTTTATGCAACAGATATTATTTGAGTGCTTACTATATGTCAGGCACTTTAATAGATAGTAGGGATTTAGAAGTAAATGAAAGACAAATATTCCTGCTTTACCAAGGTTCCTCAGTTCCTCGCTTCATCTGGTTAATATACACCTGCCTGCACAATCCACTTCTACTCAGAAAAAAAATCTTTTCACACATGGAAAATACAAACTAAAAGTTTTAGTATATCATGATTCTGTGGCATGAATTAGAAAATTTTACTTAAACTCACATTTCTGAACATCGTACAAGATACTACCTTGCACTTCATTCTGGAAAATCTCTTCAAGGATATTTGTCTAGTCTATATAGCCTTGAAAGACAGAGGCAACAACTCCCTCCAAGCAAAGGAGAGGTCTGTTTACAGTCTTGAAAGGAGAATGCCTCCTTCCAAAGCAAACAACAGAAATGCTTAATGCCCTGCAATAAGAAGTAGGGGTTCCCAAATCTCATTTTTTTGCTGAAATGCAATCAGTTGCATACGCAGGTGTCACCTGGCCCTCTTCACAACACCCTGTGGAAATTGGATTTCAGGGAACTACAGTGAAGTGTTGAGACTCTGGCTATTGCTGCGAGTAATAAACTGTTCTTTTTCTCTGACCAAGAGCCTCATGTCCAGCAGCGTTCAAGAAACTGAAGCAGCCTAAATTATTACCTTGTAAGCAGGGTAAACTCTCAGACTCATCACAATTCTCGATAATAAGTATCTCTTTTTCTATAGTTCACAATGAAATCTCATCAAGGTCACAAGTGGAAAATATCTAGAGATGATAATGCAATGATTTTAAGTTCTTGAAATTTATATCAAAAAATTATAAAACTGTACTGACAGACATAAAATGAGACTCAAATAAATGGAAAGCTATACCTTGTCCATAGAGGGAGAAAGATTCAACATTGTAAAGATGTCATTTGTACCCAAATTAACCTTTTAATTAATTGCATACCAATTAAAATTTCTAATAAGCCACATTATGGAAATCCTGTTAGGAAGCTGGTGGGATTGGGGGGGAGCAGAAGTAGAGCCGGGATGGAAGTGACACACCAGTTTGTACACCCACTATATTTAATATTGCATGGAAAATGTTTTCATAAGTAACATGTATTGCTTTCTCTAACATTAAAGATAAATCTAATGCCTAGAAATGGTTTAACACAACTACATATAGTAATAAGGAAGAAATTATGATGTACTTTGGGGTACAAAATTAGAATCTGGGGTGAATTATACAGTCAGGATTTTCTCTTCATTTGAAAATGTTAGTGAAAATACTTGGCTTTATTTTTTGTAGCCATACACTTTGATAGAATACATATAGGATTTGTATTTAAATGATTTTAACTGGATAAAACATCATTTGAAACTCAGTGACTAAATCATATCTTTTCCAGTGCCACTAGAAAGACATTTAATATATTAAGTAACAAGAGAAAAGATGATAGCTTATTCTGCTTTTTTACAGAAAAAAGTAAGATGCTTCTTGTAGCCTTTGTTCATTTCTTTGAAAATGAGACAAAATGTGTGTCAAGCTCATCAATGAACTTTTGGAAGCTCTGCTTTCCATTTATGAAACAGTTAGTGACCTTCTGACAAATTTAGTCGCTATGGAAAAAAATCCAGCATAAAATAGCGGCAGAAGCATTCAAATATATTAAAGTTCTTGCTAAACATTCTGTATTTGAAGGCTTCAAAATTCTAAGTGGGGAAAAACTGAACATCTACATACAAAAATAAATACATAAATAAGTTTAGAAACAGACCTTACACACTTTACGAAAATTAACTCAAAGTGCATCGTAGACATAAATGTAAAATGCAAAACCATAAAACTCCTAGAAAATAACATAGGATAAACCTACATGACTTAAGTATGGTGATGACTTTTCAGATACAACTCCAAAGTCATAATCTGTGAAGGAAATAATTGATAAACTACCTCATGAAAATTTAAAACTTCTGCACTGAAAAAGACAATGTCAAGAGAATTAGAAGACAAAACACAGACTGGGAAAAAATATTTGCAAGACACAACTGATAAAGGACTGTTATCCAAAATATGCAAAGAACTCTTAAAACTCAACAAGAAGAAAACGAACAACCCAATGAAAAAATGAACCAAAGACCTTAACAGACACCTCACCAAATAAGCATAAGAAATGATGCTCCACATCATGTGTCATCTGGGAAATGCAAATTAAAGTAACAGTGATATACCACTACAAACCTATGAAATGACCCAAAGTCCAGAACACTGACAACACCGATGCTGATGAGGATGTACAGCAACAGGAACTCTCATTCTTTGCTGGGGGAAATGTGAAATGGTACAGCCACTTTGGAAGACAGTTTGGCGATTTCTTAAGAAACTAATTATGCTCTTATTATATGGGCCAGTAGTCACGCTTCTTGGTATTTATCCAAAGGAGTTGAAAACTTGTTTCCACTGAACACCTGCACATGGATGTTTAAAACAGCTTTATTCATAATTGCCAAAACTGGGAAGCAACCAAGATGCCTTTCAGTAGGAGAATGGATAAACTGTGATACATCCAGACAAGTGGATATTATTTAGTGCTAAAAAGACATGAGCTATTAACCCACGAAAAGACATGAGGAAACTTAAGTGCATATTACCAAGTGAAAGAAGCCAATTTGAAAAGGCTGTATACTGTACAATTCCAGGTATAGGACACTATGGAAAAGGCAAAACTAAGGAGACAATTATAAGATCAGTAGCTACCAGCCATTATAGTGGGAAAGGATGAATAGGTGGAGCACAGAGGATGTTTTTAGAGCAGTGAAAATACTTTGTATGACACTATAATGATGAATACGTGTCATGCATTTGCACAAACCCATGGAACATACAACACCAAGAGTGAACCCTAATGTAAACTACAGACTTTGGGTGATAATGATGTGCCAATGTAGTTTCATCAATTACAGCAAATGTACTGCTCTAATGGGGGATGTTGGTAATGGGGGAAGCTACTTTAACTTCATTTTTATATGCAGCCTTAGAAATATGTAGTCATATAGCTCTGTTCATCATTCATCCAGCTAATTCACTTCTTTCTAATTCTCTTGTTAATTTTCTCTTTCTTTTGAAGACAAAACTTTATATACTATTTAAATTTTTTGAATTTTTCTAAAGTTCACTGAAAATGTCAAGGTACACATTTCTCTGATTTTATTTACCTTTGGCTGTTTTCTATTTCATAAACTTTAATTTGCCATTGGCAATGTATGTACAAATATACCCAAAATTAAATGCTTAGTTTGATTTGATGTAGGTCAAGCATTTGACTTCAGCCTTAAGCCAAAAGCTTGAGGAACATGATCCGAGCAAAGGCAGTTATTTTTAGAGATGCTGATTCTTGCCCCATCTTCTCTTTTTTGAGTTGGACATCATTTTAAGTGCAAAGAAAACAGAGACAACCAGTGACTTCAGAAACCTAATTAAATCATAGATACCTCAAAAATGAGATTTTCATCAGCTAATATACAATGCATTTGGAGAAAAACCTTGAAATAGTCTCAAGAATAACATGCAGATTCCATAGAATTATCCTTCTTTAATTGTAAAATTAAACCAGAACACACAGTAGAATTATTTCATCCAAGGCTTACTTTCTAGCTATATACTGAGGTTAGGTATTCTCTGATTTTCCTTTTTTCCATTCCATCCCATTCCATCCTAATCTCCTGTCCTTGTTTTCTCTAATAACCAGTTTTATCCAAAATTGGTTGCTTTCTTTTAATAATATATACTTTTCCCTTTCTCCAAACTCTGGTTCACTTTAATCATGCTTAACTGTTTATGAATGAAATAATTTAATCAAAACTTTCATTTAGAACATTATTACTCAGCCATAAAAATAAACAAAATTGAGTTATTTGTAGTGAGGTGGATGGGCCTAGAGACTGTCATACAGAGTGAAGTAAGTCAGAAAGAGAAAAGCAAATACTGTATGCTAACACATATATATGGAATATCTGGATTCATTCTTAATCAGTTTTAAAAAGAAATGATAAATACTCTTGGATTCTTTAGTAAATTGCTCCATGTCCATATCCTTATTAGCCTGTAATTTCTGTTTCTTCTAAGCCATAATGGTTGTTTTGCATGTGAGAGTGAATTGTAAATCTGGTTATACTTAGGGAATTCCCCACTCTATGGAATTTGAACTAAGCTTTGTTTTGACCCCAACTGTTATTTCAGCATAAATCAAATTCAAGCAACTGGACCAAACCATTAAGACTATTTATACCCAGGGAAAAGGAAAAAAAAAAAAAAAACTTATGAAAAACTTAACCCCATCACAATTTTTTCTTCAGTTGCCATCACTAACTAAATGTATTTTCTAGATTTATGCAAATAACTGCTTTGATTTCATCCTCAAGATGTTTTACACACTTGGAAAAAATATATCTAATATAATAAAAATTGAAACATAAAAAATTACCTGGAAATATTTTCCTATGTCTCAGATATAGGCATTCTAAAAAAAGTGGCTTCAGAGATTAGAGATAAAGCTGTAGTAACTTCCAGAATTAACTCTTATTTCTAAGTAAACCTCTGGTTATATTAATGTACTCAGAAGTGCAGTACTTTGCAAATATAACTTGCCTTCTCAAGTAAAATTGGGATAAATAAGGAAAATTGTAATTGAAATTTTAATATTATATATTAATACATAAACAAGGAGTAAAAACAGACCAAAATAATACAATATAATAGATCTTCATTTGGACTGACACTTCCCCTTAATAATCTAGACGTACAGTGTCATCCCTCAGGTGGTTGATAAATCCACTTGTTCATGAGTCCAATGGGACCTACGTAAGTGATCCATGGTACAAGTGATCAAAGGTACATCTTAATCTTTAATTAAGATTCATCAGAAAGATATCGCTGTTTTATATTCTTCTTATTTTTTAATGTCTCTAAAATATATTTGCATTGTGTTGTTTTATTTGTAAGAAATAAGATTATAAGCCAAACCTGCTTCCATTAAAAAGAAAAAAACAGTGTGTTTCACACTGCAGATCACACACAACCTATAACTTGTCCATGAATAAACATTAGTGAATTATAATCAGAAATAAAATTAAATAAAATAGAACAGCAAAAAAGGAAATATCAAAGTACCTCCCATGTGGTATTATCTAGTGATTCTTTCACTTAAATTATATATTTCTGTATTTATGTGTCAAGATGTAAAATATATATCTTACTGTAGGTCGTGGTAAAGAAATTTGAAAGCCATGGCCTGAGACAGCAAAATGGCTGAGACTAAAATAACAGTGCGATCACAAAAGCATTTGCTGATGGTAGGCAGAGTTGACAAGCTTATACTCTGGCGAGTGACTGTTATTATCTATAAACATTCTTAAAAGTTCCTAAGCAGAAGAATTTGTGCAACCCCAATCAGCCAAACCTCAACCACTCAAATATGTCCCAGCAGAATTCTGACCTCTCTTTCATACTTCAGCTTCTTCTCAGGTTAAAAAACACAACAATCTAGGTGGGTATTTGAGAAACATTTTTATGAGATTCTTTTTCAGTCTTTTCTGTAACATGGATTTCCCTTTTTCTTTTCACTGACTCAGCAAGAAAAGAGTAACTGCTTCACTTTCTTCTTTCTTTGTTCAAGCAGACCTTAGGCTTCCATTAAACTACCTGCCCATCACTGCCTTTTCTAACTTTTAATCTCTACTTTTAGAGACCATCCATTTTCCTATAACATGGTCTCAGAAAATACATATCAGAAAGAGGTGTGATGGAAATTTGCTGTTTTCCCCCTTCCAACCTATTCATTCCTTACATCTAGTAGTGTAGCATATTGCTTATTTAACTGCAACTAAAGCAGTACTCAGCTGTAACTTTATATGTACGACTTTCAGCAGTTTAATCATCTTACTTGTGATGAGTGGTATTTACTACCAGTAATAATGGACTGATGGGAAGTGTACATGGGCCTTCATATGTATGACAAAAGGTCCCCCAAGGCTCTTGGGAAGTGGGGTACTAAGAAGTTTCCCCAGCCTCCTAGCTGCCTTGACAGGAGATTCTTGTCAGAGAAAGTGACAACGTAGTCCTCACGATGCCCATGGTTCCAGCTACCCTGTGAAGCTGCAGTATTGAGCTCATGCCTCATTTTGACTCTTAGATGAGACAGTAACTCGTAACTCATGGTGAGTGGTTGGTCTGGGTGCCCAACGAGTCTGTCCTACCCTCTCATTCCCTTCCCCTTGCATTGTGTTCTACTTTACCTTTCCCAACACTCTTTTCCAGGTGTGGTCATTCCTGGACTAAATAGAGAATTTTATTTATATAGATCATAATTTTCACTTTTAGCCAAGTGGCTTTTCGACCTCTTATAGCATTCATATACATGTGTCCCCAACACTGTAATGTTTTCTGCTTCTCAAGACCCACAGAGTCTCAAACTCAGTTTCCCAGTTTGGGGATAATAAAATTTCTCAGGATGGCACTGTACCATGCGATCCCTTTACTATTAAACATCCAGTGTTGTCTACTCTTAAAAACAGGCTCTCAAGGATATTAGTAGTTATTAAATCTAAAAGTTGCTCTGAGTAATTCAAATCTTCCTTTGCATATCCCTTAATACACAAAAAGGTCTAGCTTTAAACTCTCTCTGTATGTTTCCATTTTTTAAATAAGAAAATATTGAGTATCAGACCTACCTTTTTCAGAATTTCTCACCTCCATGAAAAGATCAAAGAGCCAGAGACTCTGCTACACACTGTGTCAGATTAAATTGAAAAATAATTTAATTAAAATACACCTGTTCTCTCCAGTCTGCCAGAATTTAATCATTCGAAATGGCACTCTTCCAGATGATAGTGGTCAGTGTCCTTATTTTAGAAATAAGACAAATCTAATATTTCACACATAGCTATTGTTTTGGGAATCCAGTAACTCACCCCATCAAAACCATATCTAGTGGAATGTCATAATCTTTGAAAATGGAGAAGAATGCAGAAGAAAACAAAAAGAATCAAATGATTTCATAATGCTTCTTGATTTTCAGGAAATATTCATGCTACATACAAACATATATATGCATATATAAATCACAAGATAATACTATGTCTAAAGTATAAATTATTTTTTAAATCTTTTGTAAAACTAAAAAATACACTTTCCTTTTTTATCTTAAACCCTAGGTAACCTTTTCAGCCTCATAAAATTAATCCAGCCATTTCTAAAAACAGCGGGGCTTTGGATATAATGTTCCAGAACACTGCTACATGGTCCCAGAGTGCCAGTAGCTTTAGGGATATACACCAATTGAATATCAATTAGCTGAGAATCAAAAGAATTTAGTGATAAATGCAGTCTAGGAATTTGGGTCTCATTCTTTCTGACAAATATAAAGAATCTCAGGGTTTGCAAGTTTGCTTTGGAAAAACATAGGGGAAACTACCAAGCTCATGCTAAGCACAGCCCAATGTGGGTAGGGTTGGGGAAATCTTTTTTGATCCATCAGGATAATTGGTTATGCACTAATTTAAGCTCTAGGGCATTCTGTGATACTGTGATAATGAATCAACTGCCTCCCCTCTTGGGATTGTCCCACATCGTCTCACCACCTCCAGTTACTCCTTAAATCTTCTCATAGATAGATAATACTTCCCCATCTACTACTTATGACACTATAAATCTATTATTATTTGTGATATTTATTAAAGTTTGGTCCTTGGTCCACAGCTCTCCTTGTGCACCATCCTCCAAGGGCCATCTCATCCATGCTACTGTCTTCCCGATCACTTACGTGCAGAAGATTCCTAACCCTTTACTAGCCCAGGCTGCTCCTCTGAGCTTCCAGATGGACATCTCACCAGCACATCCCACAGGCATCTCAAATTCAACATATTCAAACCAGAACTCACCATCTTCTTTCTAAATCTGTTCCTTTTCCAACAGTCTCTTTCTTTATTAGTAAAATTACAGTCTACCTGGTCACCTATGTTATAAAATGAAGGGGTTCTGGGCTCATCCTTCCATTACCAATAATTCATCAGTTCTCAGTATTTCCTAACTCCAGCCTTTCATCTTTATCTCTTTTATTTATTCAGCAAACATTTAATGAGTGTTTACCATATGCTAGTCATTCTTCTAAAGTTGAGTTTATTTTGAATAACAAAACATAAAAAAAAAATCCCTACCTTTCTGGTGCTTACATTCTAGTTGGAGGAGACAGAAAATAAATCGTAATAATAATAAATCAGTTACCAGAAGCTGGTATGTGCTACAGACTAACATAAATAGAATAGGATAATGAGGATAGAAGCGTAGAGGTGAGGGCTATCAGGGTAAGCCTCACTGATAAAGTAATATGTGAGCAAGGACTTAAAGAATGTATAAGTGTTATCCAAGAAAATATGGGAGAAGAGTGTACCGGGAAAAGACGGCAGTCAAGTCAGGGTGTGTGTGGTGGCTGTACGGAGATCATGGCCTTAGTGGAGATAGTACTTATTCCTGCTAAGTGTTCCCTTTCCAGTCCTGTCCCTCTCTCTTTTACTAGCCTTGAGAGTTATTTCTCTACAACTCAAATTGCCATGATTCTCCCCTCTTGAAACCTCTCGGTGACTGTCCACAGACCACAAGAAGTTGTTCATCTCTTAACTGGTGTATAAAGGCTTCCATGATCTGGGTTGTGTTTACTTCTATATCCGAATCTCATTCCTCTTCCTATCTACTTTATGTCCAACGTAAAGATACCGAACGCCTTCTAGTTTCATAGACACCAAGTCTTGCCTCTGGAACTTCTGTGCCTTCTGTCTCTTTCATCTGGCTAAATAATACTCCTCACACTTCATCCCTTACCACCCCCAATACCGATTAAATTCAGTGCAGCACCATTTTTCTACCTATGGATATCTTTAGCATTACTCTTATTGTCCATGTTATAAATATATTTCTATATGTATTTCTTTTCATTAGGCTCCAAGCTCCTTAATTATATTGGTTAAACAGATGATGATTATGATCATGTTTAAATTGATGCAAAATAAAGTAGGGAGATTTCAGTTGGACTTCAGGATGAACTTTCAATTGTTTTCTATGGTTTTAAGATAAAATTTCAGGTTTTTTGCCTGCCATGGGCCTCAACATAGTAGTCTTATCTGGCTTTTCAAAGTGTGTGTGGATGTGTAATCATTCATCTATCCAACCATTTTTACTGGACATCTGTTAGACACAAGACATACACTCTTTATGCTTAAGGAGCTTGAAGCTTATTTAAAAGATTATATGTGTGTGTGTGTGTGTATATATATATAAAAAATACATATTTTATATAAAATATATATTATATATAAAATATAAAATATGCCTAAAATATATATAGATGTGTATATTACATATATAGTGTGTACACTTTCCATTTATGAATGGAATGGAATGAAGCCTCTCTCAGCATAACTACAATATGCTGATTGATTGATAAGGTCCTACTTGTTCCCACAAAAGTGCACATTCCAGCCTCCACAAGTCTGCTTTAGTGTTCTTCTATTCTCTTAATTGGAATATCTGTGTTTTTTTTCCCTCTATCTAAATTTTATCTGTCTTATAAATACAGTCAAGCTCTACCTCTTGGCTGAACTCTCTTGACTACTCACACCCTAATGAAGTTTGCTGTTTATCTTGTGTATTTATTGGCTTCAGCTCCTGATTTTAACAAATGAGAAGGCAAGAATTATGTGTTAAACTTATTTCATACTCCATACTGTCATCAGAGTAAATATTTGCTGAAGTACTTGGGATATGAAATACTAGAATGAGCTAAAAAGAGGTCTATGGGTTATTTGCATTTGGAGATGGATAATTAAAGCATAAACAATTGTTTCCCCAAGCCAGTCTGGAATTCACCTCAGTATAAGAATAATAATGAGCAAAATACTGCATGGAAGACAATTCTAGTTTCAAGATTCTAACCAGAATCTTCAAAATAAAAGAAAGTAAGTGAACACATCTTAATGAAGAGGAAAATCAATGAGAAGAAAACGGTCATGTGGTTTTGTTACTCTGATCATGGAAGGTGGCTTCATTTCTTTTCTTTTTTTTCCCATCTGTTCAGCAGCTCTAAGGTTTAGTTCTCTTCTGACTAATTGTGATTGATTAGCATTGACTGATGGCTATAATTAGAATTAGAAAGAAGTGAATTAGCTGGATTTAGTCTTGATTTCAAGAAATAACTTTGGGATTTAGTCTTGATTTAAAGGTTTTATATTTATATTCTCTCTTTTCTTTTTCTCCTGATCTTTCTCTGGAAAGTAGAATATTCTATGTACCCTGATGCGCCATAATTTCCTCACTGAATGCCAAAGACCTTGAATTAACAATATATAGAAAGACAATAAATCAGTGAGGTATTGCAATGCATTTTCCTCAAGAGAAACACTATTATATACAGTAAACATGTAGAAAAAGACCCACTGACCCAGAACCCAATTAGCTAGTTTGCAGCTGCCTGTGTCTAAGAAGCTAGTTCCTTCTTTAACTATTATTAAGGGTCTAATTGTATTAGGATAAGCTATGAGGCTAACAGTAAGAAAACTCTTTCCTAACTAGTGGACTTTGCTAATATCTACATCATTTTGTAGGAGGAAAACTTTATAATCTGATGCTTTCAGATATCCAGTCTGTATTTTATGCCCTTTACCAGTTTCTAATCTTTGTTGAAATAATTGATCTTAATGACTACATGTTTTTATTAGCTGGTTAATTTACCTTGAAGTGACTGTAAGATGTTACGTTCTCTGTCTCTTGTTGGTTTTAGGTAGATTACAATGAACATCTCTCAGTAAGTCAGCCCTGTTCCCTTAATCTATTATAGAGATGAATGTCACCCATAGGATTAGTGTTAGAATTAAGCAGTCACCCACATGGTGTGTTTTGGGGCCTGATCATTCCTCTGCACAATACCATTGCCCTCACACAAATACTGGATGCCTGAAAATTGACCTAGGGAAGCAATGTAGTCCAGAGATCAGTATACAGGCCCTGGCATTAATGCTTGGGCTCTGCTCCTACACTCACAGTTTACTCTCTGTTTGCCTCATTTTCCCATCTGTAAAAGAGAATGATGATAGTTACTCCTCAGTGTTAAAGATTACATGACAATACATGTAACCTACTTATGACTCTACCTGGTCAATAGTAAATGCTTTTAAAAATTAACTATTGTTACTGGCATAAAATATTCATCATTTTGACTTATCTGCACCCTGCACCTACTGAGGATAAAGCCTTAAACTAATTCACACCAAAGTGTTAGTTTCTTACTCAGGAAAGAACATATGGATTAGCTTCATAAACTGCAAAGTGCTCTATAAAAATAAAGAAATGGTGTAACTGGCATTTTAAAGGGCAGTGTGAGAACAGAAATGGTTTTGGTACAAAGGGATGGCAGAAAAAGACTGAAGGGAAATTCAGCTATTTTATACTTTTTCCCATTGCCTTTCTTTATCATGTATTAGGGAGTATACTCCAAATGCATCTCTGTGGGGTTATTTAATGAAAGAAGGCCCATGAAAGATTAGTCACCACACAGGGTGAATTGAACAAATCCTGGCCCCTGAGCCAGCCCTGCACCTGGGGCAGAGGGACTCGCTGGCCTGGACACAGCCTGTGACAAGCATGTACACATGCTGGTGAGGTGTGCCCAAGGGAACCTGCGTGTCTGTGAACCAAGTAAGCAGGACCTGGGAAGTTTTAACACTCTTGGTAGCAAACTGTTTTCTAGGAACAGAATAAAAGTAAGGTTGACACCATTCACCTCCCTTTGATATGCTCCCCAACCTCCAACCCTACATAATAGAGGCCTGGCCTGACAGCTATGACATTTGAAGGTGCCCAGCTCCACTGCAAAAATCTCTAGATTGCTTTAGAGCTGTTTACAGAGGGCAAAACCCGAAGCGGGAAAAGGATTGAGGGGCTTGGATCTATTGTAATTTTAAGTTTTAATGTAAATATTACCTCATTTGTATCTCTAGTATGAAAAAAGGAGTTTTTTTTTTTTTTAATGTATGTCTTTCTGCAGGACACTCTAAGCTCCTGAAGGACAGTAATCATGTCATATCATTTTCCTAGTATTTTGCACACACAAAAAAATGGAAAAAAACCCCTATATAATAGCTGCTCAGTTATTTTTTTAGTATGTAAATGAAAGAAAGAAACCATGCAAAAGGTTGTCTTTGGCATTTCCTCCAAAGATATATATGGGTTGAGATACATCAGTGTCTTAGAAATGCGGTCAAAGCTCAGATTTCACCAAGAGAAATCTCTAGAAACTCTTTGCTTTACCATGGTAAGCATGGTAAAGCATGGTAAAGCATGAGGACTTAACAAAGAAGGAGTTCATTGTGAATTCTGTAGCATTTCTACTTGAATCTGAGAAGATTCCAGATACTGTCTTAAGCCAACATTATTATCTACCTTTCCAGGAGATTCGGAAGACTTTTAAACTTCACAAATACTAGAAACCCAGAATAAGAATTTTCCTGTGGAAAACTATTCAAGTATTTTATAAGTGATAAAACATTAAATAAGATGCTTTGTTTTAGGGAATTTATTTTGTTATTTCCTATGAGTACTATATATTAAATATCCTAAGCATACACACTGTCAAACTATAATAAAATATGTATAATAAAATTATATTAATCTAAAAACGTCTCATATAAAGCCTGAAAACTAAGTCTTATAATTACGCTTAATAATATATTTAGCTGCATTTTGAGTTCATTAAACAAAATGAATCATTATAATACTTTCATACTTATGCACAGCAAATTGCATCATGTAGAAAATACATGTATATGGGTAACTGATCTCTCCCTGAAATTGAATCATCTCAGGAGAGAAATTCACTATAAAGTTGGTATTGGTGACACTATACAAATTGTATTGTGATGTATTATTCGTAAACAATGAAGTTGAATAAAAAAACTTCAACTTTTTGTCTTGCAGAAATGTTATCTAAGTATATTTTACTGTATATAAAGAGACAAGTGTCTTGTTGATTGTTTTATATGGCTGACATTCTAAGAGCTACTCAGAAAAGCTATTTATACTTTTGAATTGAGAATCATGTCAGTCTTGGAACATATGGTCATCTTTAAAGTCTGTTTGGCCTCTCTGAAAATAGAAATTATTATTTGATAATTTAAATTATTTGAATTATAAGTTTACCGAAAAAATGTCATGACAAAATTAAGTATATGTGTATCTCAGCAGGTCTTTAACTTAAAAAAAAAAAAAACACACAGCAAGATATTATAAAGATTTGGGTATTTTGTAATTCGTTTCCTGTTTACCTCCTATCAAGCCTTTCTTGAATTTTCTAGATTTGTAGAAATCAAATGTTCTGTCTTCTTTTCCCCCTACACAAACACTTTCTGACATCAGAGGACAAGAAAAATATTGTTCAGGGATCCAATTTGTTTACTATGGATTTGAATCATATTTAATTTCTTTTTCACTCTGCCTTCAATACCTCTGAAATTTAGTACATACATTCAATAAGTATTAAATATCCCTCTTCCATTTAAGTCCAGCTTTTCCTTCCTCCCTTCCTCTCTTCTTCCCTCCATCCCTCACTGACCCCTTCTTTTTCTTTCTTTCTCTCCTCTTTTCCTTCCTTTCTTGTTTTCACACTGTAGATCCTATCCTTTCACACTGTAGATCCTATGCATTCCATTAACCATTTTCAACCCTCAAGCTCGGATCCACGGCTTAAGCACAACTTAAAGCCCTCACTAGACACATTCCTAGCCCTAAAGCAACCACTTTCTCTGAACTAAAAATTTTGTTAGTGACTCTCTAGGGAAGTGTTTCCAAAAATGCCAGATTATAAAAATCAGCTAAGGATCTAGCTGATATACAGAGAGCCAGAAGCAAAGAAAAAAAAAAAAACATCTTTTAATAAATTCACTAGATGATTCTTTGGATAAGAAAATCTTGAGAAGCACTAATCTAGACCCACCTCTCAACTGCTGCATATTTCTTCTCATGACTATTACACATGGTCATACAGCACCAGCTTCAGCACAGTGATATATACTTCTCTAAGAGAAAACCTATTCCACTGTTTGACTGTTCTAATTATAGGGGAAAAAAACAGTCTTCTTGTGTTGTTCTTAAATCTCTTTACTATTCTGAAGGTTACAGTTTTAACATGGGCACATACTGCTATCATAAAAAAAAATAGATGAATTATAGAGAAAATCAAAAGTGCTCTAATATATATGATTTGACATGAGCAGGTTTTTGCCAGCAGGAAAGCAATGAAAATGGGATCAAGTCTTCCCAGCAAAGGAAATTAACCAACAGGAGCCTGACAACTGCAGGCTTATTTCAAGGAGTAGTGATAGGTTTTGAAGGTTATTAAGATGTAACTTCTTATTCACCTAGAAACTTAAATGTTTCTCCTTGAGAAGAATCTTTAGGAAAGTTGCAAATTGTAATTACCTGTAACAGGTGACTTGGCAGAAAGTACTGCTAACTATCCAATGGTTTTATACAGAAAACTTGGGTTTAAATTCCAACTAAGATGCATACCAATTTTGCCACTTGGAGTAGATGATTTAACTCCTCTGAGAATTAGTTTTCCATGTGTGATATATAATAAGGCAATTCTGATATAAGTATAATAAGGATTAAAGGTGAACATGACCATAAACTAAGTTCTATAAATATTTCAAATATTAAGAAATTTTACTAAACTAGCTTGTGAGCTGTGTCTCTGGTAGAGTTTTATTACTGATCAACTGAAAACAAAGAAAAGCTCAACAGTTAATTGGCATGCATGTATCTAAAATTATGTTTACTATGGATTTGATTTATCTGATTTATACCTGTCCTGCCCCTAGGTTCACCAGAACCAATTTTTTTTTTAGATTCTATATATATTGTTAGCAAAAGGTATTTGTTTTTCTCTTTCTGACTTACTTCACTCTGTATGACAGACTCTAGGAATAAGACACAGACGTAGAGAATGGACTTGAGGACACAGGGAAGGGGGAAGGGTAAGCTGGGACAAAGTGAGAAAGTAGCATTGACATATATACACTACCAAATGTAAAACAGATAGCTAGTGGGAAGCAGCTGCATAGCACAGGGAGATCAGCTCCGTGCTTTGTGACCACCTAGAGGGGTGGGATAGGGAGGGTGGGAGGGAGGGAGATGCAAGAGGGAGGCGATATGGGGATATATGTATATGTATAGCTGATTCACTTTGTTATACAGCAGAAACTAACACAACATCGTAAAACAATTATACTCCAATAAAGATGTTAAAAAAATAATAATAAAATAAAATCATATGTCTCTGGAATTCACACTTAGGGCTCCTGAAATATTATTTCACCATCAGCATTTTCTCTTTTGGTCCTTATTAGGTTTCATATATTTATTGGAGTGGGAAAATAGACATGAGGAAACCAGAATGAGAAAAGACTGTATCTTAAAACCAAAAGGCAGACATCACTTCTTTATGACCTTAAAAGACAATGTAGGAAACTGAATGAATTAATGAAGCACCTGAAGTCATTTTAAATATATCCTTCTGAAGGGAATGCACTGAGGGCAACTGACTTTTGTGTGTTTTTATTGTATTGAACAAATCTTTTTTTAGAAGACAAATTAAAAGTTCAATTATCTCTTTATACACAATATATCAATAAATATATTCAGGACCATAATTCAGTGCTTAAGTTTTTAATGGGTAAAAAAGGGGGACTGGAAATAATTAAGCGCTGGTTTTGACATTAACTAACTGATAAATATTCTTGATAAAGACACAGTATTCAAATATCCTTTAGCTTATTTAAAAATGAGGGAGTAGTGTCAATGACCCCTGGAAGCTACATCTAGTTTCAACCTTAAAATGGTTTGCATACACATTTTTATTTAAGGAAAATATTTTAAATTATAAACAAAGAACTTGAATACTAAAGTAAAACCAAAGGACATGAAAATAAACATGGATTTGTATTTTGAGTTCATTATGTCAAATATTCATCCAAGAAAATAATAAAAGAAAAAATAGCTTCAATGAATTTTTAAATTTAACATTAGGAAAAACATGACATTAAACTTTTTAAAATGTCATTTAATTACTATTGTTCCAGATAAAATATTTTTATTTTAGACTTAATATCTATATCTTATGTTTAGTAAAACTAAGACAATTTGATGATGGTTCAAATCTATTTTGGCATTTAAAATATTTTAATATGTTTAAAAAGAAATATAAAATCTAAATTATATATCTAATTATAGGCATGTTATTTAATATTGGTGAGAGCACTGCCAAAATATGAAGAGACTCAAATTTATTTGCTGAGCACTTTCTATATTCAGGGTGCCAGGAAAAGAGGAAAGAGGATTCAAAATTTAATATATTTATTCAACAAGGACTGAATGAATTTCTCATAAATTCCAGGGAAGACTAATTCATAGTAGAATGTCTACGTAAGTCTTCTAAAAGAGATATGAACAAAACACTTTTGTAAGAATATGAAATCAGATTAATTCCAACTATAAATTTCATTAAAACGTTTTAGAAGGGAGTAACTTATTGCATTCATCAACAAATACCAGGGTGACTCAATAAAATCATACTGAACAGAACATGTAAATGAAGAAAATTAATGAGTTCATAGGTATATACATACTTTGGAGATATTTTTCTATAGCTCATTTCAGAATACATATGAATAATTGAAATTTTCCAAATCATCTAGCTTACTAGAGATGCATTTCACAGCAATTTTGTATGTTTCAAAATTATTTCAGTATTTTAATTGAATGTGTAATATAAATGAAATATTTTGCTAAGAAATTTTTGTGGAGATTGTGGCAATATTCTTACTTATGAAATTAATATATTTGTATATTATTGATTGGTTTGGCTTCTCTTATTTTTCTGTAGTTGTCCATAAGTACCTTTATAAACTTATAAATATCAAATTTTACTGAGATATATATTGTCCTGAATAAGCAAAATGGTATATTTAACATTCAGGCAATGATTTTATTATTTCACACCTCATTATGCTAATTGAAGCCATTTTCCAACAAACTTGCCTATATATTTTGTGGAAATAATCTGGATTTAAACATATTGGAATTTTGTATTTGAAATTAATTTCTTTGTCATTCAAAGTTTTAATCCCATGAAATGACCTAAGGGTGTCTCTCTTCTCACTTACCTTTTGTTCATAATAGCAATTCAACTACTATCATATATAGAACATTTACAAAGATAATATTTCATTTCTATTTTCTTGTCACTAAACAGATATTGTTTCATTTGAGATATGGTTTCTTTTCTAAATGAACTCTAGTACTACCAATATATACGTAGATAATTTTGTCAATCCAGTATTTTACCTCTGTTATAAAAATTAGATGGGGTACTTGTCATTTATATTTCAGTATATGACTTTTCAAGTTGATTGTGTCAATTTCTTTTCTTACATTTGTGAAGCAGTTTCTGGTGACATTTCACTGCTTAAAACACTTTAAAATCTTCATTTTTTTTTTGTTCTAGACGTCATGCTTCACTTAGCTCAAGTGTGACAACGCTAGGTCAAAAAGCGAGTTCCTGAAAGAGAGGTTTACTTTATATATTTGGTAATTTTAAAATTTAATTTCTTCATGAACATTTATTGAGCACTTACTACACGCAGTGTACTTTTAACATCTTTCATTTCATTGTACTTTTCAGAAAATGATAGTCACATTTCTTCCTAAGTTTAAATTATTCTTGTTGCTTAAATGGCAGGCCATAAAGAATGAATGGAAAGTACAATGAGATGAAAAGTATAATGACTACAAAGAGAAAAGTAATTTTTGACACTCTTCATTTTGAAAGTCCCTAGACGCAGTCTGTCACTGCGTTCAGCCATTTTTTTCTTCAAAATGTCTCTCAGATTTACCCTTTCTTCTCAATTCTGGCTACTAAGACTGAAACCGAGACTTTCACTTGGTAAGCCTGCCCATACGCACTCCTTCTCTTATCCATCCTTCCACTATAATAATCTTCCTAAAATACCGCTACTGTTATGTCACTCGTCTGCTCAGGAAACTCCTACACCGTCTTGCCTTCTGCATGAAGAGCAAATTCTCCTACCTGGTATTAAAGGTCACTTATAATTTTGTGCCATTCTCTGAGTGAAGCTTTACTTCTTCCTTTTTTCCCAGTTCACATGCTCTGCCTCTGTCAGTCTGAACTCCTTTCCATCCCCAAACGCTCTGCTTCTTGCCAAGTTCGCGCTTTACAAATATAATCACCTTCTTCAGAATGGTCCCCCTTCTTCCCTGTACCTAGCCAGCCATTAACCTAGTCTCCAAAGCCAAAATGGAACCCCACTTACTCTGAGTTCTAGCATATGCTGGTGTGTTTTCCTTTCCTGAATTCCAATAGCATTTCTAACCAGAATCTCATTTTCTCATGAAAGCAGCCCTGGAATCAAATGCAGATAACCTGGGTGCTTGTTTACCGTTGAGTACTGAAACCATTTCTACCTTCCATTACTCACTGTATCTTCTACTGGTATCATAGTTATCATAGTATCACAGTGATGATGAATTATGTTTCTTTTTTCTGTGTTACTTTGGAAGCCCCTGGTAGGCAAATAACTTGTTTTAGCTTCCCATCCCCATGCCCCTGGAATCACAGCTGACACAGTGGCCTTTCAATGCATGTTTGAAAACTGAAAATGAAAAATTTCTGATCCAGGGATGATCTGAAAAAATAGAAATAATAACACCTGCCCTGCTTTGCTCACAAGGTATTCCTGAGTAGAGAAAAAGATGGAGAAATGTCTTGTAATTGTAAACAATTACTGTAAACAGTATAGAAATATTATATGGCTCTATGATTCTCTCTGTATAGTCATGCCTAAGTAGACTAAGACAGGTATAACAACTTGAACAGAAATAAATGACTCAAAAGCACGTCTGGCTACAAAGAATAAAGATGAGAAAGTGGGAAAAACACTAAAAAACAAAAACAGAGAACATCCAAGGTGTATCTATAAAGTGGAGCTGCTGAAATTGGCACACATCTCTGCCAACTGAGAGAAGTGGTAGAGAAAACAACTGACAACTGTCCCCACCATCCACCCTCTCCATCTTCATTTTGTCCATGGATACTTTATTAAATACTGTATTACACATGCTTTCTTCCTTCCTTAGTTGTGGCCAGGGCCAAATTTTAAACTAGTGAGATATTAATGAAAGTGATATTTGCTACTTCCAAGTCATTCTGTTGTCTCTTTAAAGATATTTGCCCAGGGCTCTCTCCTCTGCTTCATCTTCTGGTTTGAACTTGGCACTGACTGAGGATGGCAGAGCCACCTACCAGCCCTGAACTGCCCTCTTTGAACTGTTCCAGGAGAGGGTAACATTTCTCTTATATTTTTGGCTCTCATGCTTACTGGGATTTAGTTTCCCTTAACCAAATGGACTCCTAAAAAACAAACCCTACTGCTACCTTTCCTTAACACAAAAGACTTTAGTTTGGGGAGGGTCTTTAAGTAATTTACCCAAGTTGTGGTCCAGTAGAACAACTAATGTCAAGCCTTTTGGCACCTCATCCAGTGCAAACCACTGAAATATAGATGACAAAATAGTTTATGCCACTTCTTTCCTTGTCTGACACAGTTAACAATTATGCCTCTATTTTTTTTTTCTTATAAATGCCTGTTGCTAAGTGGCAAATTGAATTCCACAATATAGAATGGTCGGCATGAATTAAGATAGACTAGCTTTAATTTCTCTGAAAAGCAATCTGTCTTCAACCTCATCACAGAAGTTCTTCTGACTCATTGAAGATCGAACTTATTTATTCAGTAAAGTTTGAATTATATGTATTATTTACTTTGTGAAAATTGACTACCCATGCTCTATATCCCTTTGCGTATCAAAAATATAATGTAGAAAATGCCACAGTAAATAGTTGAAAAATGAGGAAAGAGAGGGGTCCTGAGCTTTGCATTTAACCTGACTTTATCCATGTCTAGTTCAGCCTTCCCCAGGGAAAGAAAACCTACTATGGCCCTTGATTATCCTATTGTCTATTTTTTTTTCTATGTTTTTCTCCTAGTTAATGTTGTTCTCCAAGACCTTTCTGCCTCTTGGTTTTCCAATGACCGACTAAAGTACATTTTGCTTTGCATTAAATTTATATGATACATACTATTGAGTGAATATAGAATCAATTCACCATCCTTCTTTTCAGTCTCCTAGCAAAGTCTAATATACCTGTTAAGGAAGATGGCAACTTGTAAGAAGAGCTTTTACACACCTAGGTCTATGCAATCTACCCAGAATATTTTAAAGATATAGACACAGATTTTTTTAAAGTATACATATATAGGTAGATAATTAGATAAGGAAAGATAGGCATATAAATAGATTTACATTACTTCGTATTACTTAAACTTATCACTAATACTGACTTGGAACTCAGATGTCTAACACTTCAGATATTTCCATGACTGTTGGGAATAAAATAATAGTTCATCTGGCAAAATCCCATGTATTTAATTATTTGTAGGAATATGTTTGTTACATAGATATTTTTACATCTGTCATGCTAATTCTAAGTCAGTATATTTACTTAATCAGATATCTCATGCCTCAAACATTCTAGATCAATAAGAGCTTACTCTTTTGCTCACTTTGAGTCTTGATCAATATTATGGATTTTGAACTTTGAAATTTCCTTCTCTGACAGAACTATCTTACTTTCCACTCTTTCTTTGCCTTCATTAGCAACTAACTTGAACTTTGTTCTCACTGTGAGGTCTAATTCCTTGAATCATCTTTATACTTCTGGTCTGTCAACCTCTTTTTGACTTCATTTTTCTCCTTAACTTAGACTGTGAGATCCATAATGGAGCCTCTTTAATGGTCTCATTAATACTCTAAAAGCTATCACTTGTTTGACTTCTGCTACCTGTTTTCTAATAAACCCCAAACCTGTGTAGTCCTTATGGTCTACCTCCACTGCTTTCTGACTACGTCAGCATTTCTGGAGAAAGTAGGTAAACAGTGCTAATTACACTATAAATCCCTTTTGTTCAGTCCCACTTCCCTCTCACTACTGCTCACATCTATAACTAGCATCTTACTCTTCATTCCTGTCTCAAAGAAAAGAAGAAAACATCCATAATTCCTTCAACTTTTAGTGCTAAATTGTCTAGCTGGACTTTGACATTAATCTTTTCTTCCTTTCTTGAAAACTCATTCTATTAAGTCACCATTTTCTATGTTTTTCCCTTTCTTCTTAACGTTTGCTCTCCCTACTAATGGGCTTAAAGTTTTCCTTCTGGAAAAGCCTTTCCTCGCACTGACAGTCTTTCAAAGTATCACTGTGCCTTGTCCTCCTGAGACCAAACCTCTTGAAAGAGTAGCTCTAGTGCTTTCCCCACGATCCCATCGTCCTCTCACTTCTTGTCGGTTAACTTGCACTATAAATGCTTAATAATAAATCTGTGAATCTTTCCTGATCTTCACTTTCATTGACTTCTCTTTACTCTTTGATAATGGTAACCATCTCTGTTTCTTGAAGTTCACTCATCCTTGCTTCCACATCCTATTTTTAGCTCTCTGACCATCCACTAACTGCTTCTATAGAGAAAATAAAAACTATTATTTATTGAGTAAATGATATTCAACTTACTAAATTTCCAAGCTACCATGACATAAATATTTTAATATGTGCTCTAACAGCCATTATCCCCACTTAGTGCCCAAGAGCACCCATCTCCAAGAGTCTGTCTTACCTCCTTGCTGCATACTACTGGTGTCTGCCACTAGGTGAACAGATCTTATTTCTTCAGGATCCCAGAGACCTGTCTCATGCTTCAAAATAATATATCCACATACTTGTTTATTATTTTTACTTAAATATTCTGAAATGATCAGCATAACCAAAACAGATTTTATGATTTTTATGGTCCTTTACTCCAAGTTAGTTTCTTCTTCTTTCTTTTCAGTTTTTATTCATAGTACAATCATTCTCTAAGTAATCACTACCTGAAACCTAGGAGTAATCCTTAATGCTGCTCTTTTCCTTTTCGTCTTTCTAACTCTGGTTTTCACATTCTTTGATTTCTCAAACAAACTCACTCATAGAAAAAAAAAAAAAGATCAGATCTGTGATTACCAGAGGGGACGGGGGTGGAAGGAGAGGAAATGGTGAGGAAGGCAGTCAAAAGGTACAAATTTCCAGTTATAAGACTAGTAAGTACTAGCAAAGTGATGTCCCACATGATAAATATAATTAACACTGTTGTACATTATATATATGGAGGTTGTTAACAGAGGAAATTCTAAGAGTTCTTATCACAAAAAATTTTTCTATTTCTTTAATTTTGTATCTGTATGAGATGATGGACGTTCACTAAACTTATTGTGGTCACCACTTCACGATGTATGTAAGTCAAATCTTTATGCTGTGCACCTCAAACTTATACTTGCTATATGTCAGTTATAAACTGGAAGGAAAAAAATTCTTTGTGGTTTTGGGGTTTTTTTGTTTTTGTTTTTTTTTAGTGACTTCCTTTTAACCTTTCCTCCGTTCTCAGTGTGTTTTGTTAGATTTAGTTCTCATTTTCCTTTACTTGGACTGTGGCCAAATTTCCTAACTCATGTCTCCCTGCATTTAGCCATTCTCTTCTTTTTTTTTTTTTTTTTTTTTTAATTAGAACTATATTTCTCTCTTTTCTCATCCACTTCCTCTTCTTTTGTATCTTTTTTCTTTTTCAGCTGAACTATTCTTTCAGTTGTTTTCCTTTACTTCTCCTCTTACCTTCTTTTCCTTTGCCTCTGGTCCTTAGAATGCAAATGTTGAGAATTGTGTTTTGATGAGTTTGAGAGATATGCAAGGGTAGCTGAAGTAATTCCAGCTTGAGTTTTTGTTTTATGCTAAGTTTAAATCAGAGGAGAAAATTGGGTGTGAATAGTTTCGAAGGATTTTTTGTGGTTCTCTGAACTTAAGACCTCTCTGGTTTATAGAATAGAAGAATTAGTATAATATGTTGCTTAAGAACACATGTTGGAGTAAGATTGGAATTTTAAATCTGGATGTTCCATTAACTAGCCATGTGTATTTATTATTGACTCAATTTCCTCATCTGTAATAATGGAGGCAATGTTACTCCATAGGGATGTTATACTTATTGAGTGATGCATACCAATTGTCTCATTTCATGCTTCTGAAAAAATAAATGCTATTTCCCTTTTCCTTACCTAATGCAAATCCAGTAGTTAGCATGGGGTTTAAATTTAAATAGGCCTAGTTATTCGTAATTGTTCTTATGAGAAGAAAATGTTCCTATATATCTTTAAAAGTCAACTAAAACATGCTAACGATTAGAGTAGTACATCGCTGATCACTTTTTTTTTTTTTTAAACAGGTTTTTTTTTTTCTTTTTTTTTTTTTTTTTTTTTTTTTTTAGTGGTACGCAGGCCTCTCACTGTTGTGGCCTCTCCCACTGCGGAGCACAGGCTCTGGACGCGCACGCTCAGCGGCATGGCCCATGGGCCCAGCCGCTCCGTGGCATGGCCCAGGGCCCCAGCCGCTCCGTGGCATGTGGGATCCTCCCAGACCGGGGCACAAACTTGCGTCCCCTGCATCGGCAGGCGGACTCCCAACCACTGCACCACCAGGGAAGCCCAGCCATTCTCTTCTTTAAGTATAACTTAAAATTTCTGTGGATTTCCTGTAGAGAACAAGCTATTTTTAAGCTATCTTTAATCTTCTTAAAATCTGACTGAAATTCACCTTTCTACCTCATTTTGTATTATTTATCTGAATGTACTTTAAATCTACAGCCTGTTACTCATTTTCTTTGAACATATCCTGTATGTTTTTGTGTCCCTGGTTTTGTTTGTGCTATTTTTACTTCTGCCTGGAATACCCTCCTTCAAAACATCTACCTTTCAAAGTCCTATGCTTCCTTCAAAGCACTTTTCATAGGGTAACTTTTAAGTGATGCTTGCCCTTGAAGTTTCTCTTTTCTTTTTTTTTAAAAACTTGAGATGCACTGACTTAAACACTGGGTAAGTTTAAGGTGTACAACATGTCAATTTGATACATTTCAGCATCGCAGTGTGATTACCACTTTAGCGTTAGCTAACACCTCTTTCATGTCACATAATTATCATTTCTTTGCTGTGGTAAGAACAGTTAAGACCTAGTCTCTTATCAACTTTGAAATTTATAATACAGTACCGTTGACTATAATCACTGTTCTGTGCCTTAGATCTCCAGGACTTATATTGTCTATTACTTTGAAATTTATAATACAGTACCGTTGACTATAATCACTATTCTGTGCCTTAAATCTCCAGGACTTATATTATCATATTATCTATTAGTTGTCAGTTTGTAGCCTTAGAAAACATTTCCTCAACCTGCGCCCCCAACCCCACCAAACCCCTGGTAACCAACATTCTACTTTCTGTTTCTAAGAGATCCACTTTTTTAGATTCCAAATATAAGTGAGATCAAACAGTATATTTCTTTCTCTTTCTGACTTATGTCACTTAGCATAATGCCCTCAGGGTCGATTTCCTTTCCCATGGCTGAATGGTATTCCATTGTGTGTGTGTGTGTGTGTTGTGTGTGTGTAACACCTATCTTCTTTATCCATTCATCCATCGATGAACACTTTTGCTGTTTCCATTTCTCGGCTATTGTGAATAATGCTGTAATAAACATGGGAGTTCAGACATCTCTTCAATATCTTGTTTTTATTTCCTTTGGATATAAACCCAGATGTGGAATTGCTGGACCATATATGGTAGTTCTATTTTTAATTTTTCGTGGAACCTCCGTATATTTGGCTGAACATTCCTACCAACAGTGCACAAGGATTCTCTCTCTTCTTCACATTCTCACCAACACTGGTCATTGCTTCTCTTTTTGATAATAGCCATTCTAAAAGGTGTGAGGTGATATCTCATTATGGTTTGGTTTTCATTTCCCTCATGATCAGTGATGCTGAGCATCTTTTCATGTACCTTTTGGCCATCTGGATGTCTTCTTTGGAAAAAAATGTCTGTTTAAGATCCTCTGTCCATGTTTTAATAGATTTTTTTGTTTGTTTTTATTGAAAAGTTTTCTCTTCCTTCCATAAACATCTATGTTAGGTTCGTGTTAATATTCTGCCTTATAAAGATGCTTGTTTTATACAGGTCTTGACTGCTATATCTTAATCTCTTTGAGTGTAGAAACCTTACTTCTTTATCATTGTATCCTCTGGCTCCTATGTGTATATGTGTATATGTAGTCAGTGTTTTCACTCTATACATATATCTAGGTTGAATGAATAAACGAATGAATGATAAAGAAAATACTTCAAGTTTTTTGCAAATTGTTTTGAATGACCTTCTCATAGTATATTCATATGCTTCTCTGTTTCACCTTACTTGGTGGTGAGGAAAACACCTAAGTGTCCATTGACAGATTCTTTGATCAAGAATAATCATTTCGGGCTTCCCTGGTGGCGCAGTGGTTGAGAGTCCGCCTGCCGATGCAGGCGACACGGGTTCGTGCCCCGGTCCGGGAAGATCCCACATGGCGCGGAGCGGCTGGGCCCGTGAGCCATGGCCGCTGAGCCTGAGCATCCGGAGCCTGTGCTCCACAACGGGAGAGGCCACAACAGTGAGAGGCCCACGCACCCGCCCAAAAGAAAAAACAAAAAAAAAAAAAAAAAAAAAAAAAAAGAATAATCATTTCACCAAAAAAAGTGATAAATATGTGAGGTGACAGATGTGTTAATTAGCTTGATAAGTGGAATCCTTTCATAGTGTATATCTATATCAAATCACCACAATGTACACTTTAAGTATCTTACAATTTTGTCAATTATACCTCAATAAAGCTAAAATTAAAAAATATAATAATCATAGATGTTCCATGCTTCCATCCCATTATATTTTTCAATTTAGCCAAATTTTATTATTTTATTTACTTCAATAAATCTTGTCCAAAAGGTGAAATATTTTAAGGCTCTGAGACTTCTGAAATTTCTTCAATTCAGTTACATTGTTTATGTGTCCTGAGGCATCCATGCCAGCTGATTCCAAAATACGTAGTGCCTTCTGGGTGAGTTTTCATGAAACATTCAGGATACTCATTTTCATCTTTGTAATGTAACTGTTTTTCAGGTATTTTCCTTTTATTCATGAGAAACTCTGTATTTTTTTTTTTTTTTTTCTTGCGTTATGCGGGCCTCTCACTGTTGCGGCCTCTCACTGTTGCGGAGCACAGGCTCCGGACGCGCAGGCTCAGCGGCCATGGCTCACGGGCCCAGCTGCTCTGCGGCATATGGGATCTTCCCGGACCGGGGCACGAACCCGTGTCCCCTGCATCGAAAGGCAGACTCTCAACCACTGCGCCACCAGGGAAGCCCAAACTCTTAATTTAAATAAAAATAATAAATATATACAGAAATAGGTAGATAACATTATCATTTTCTTCCTCAGGAAAAATACAACTGCAAATAATTAAAGATGAATCTCTTAGTAGAACAACAGACCTCCTTATTCAGCTTGTGGATGAAGTGAATCCACATACTCTTACTATACAAGATCTCCCAAGATCAGTGTAAATTACATCTCATCAAGGGCTACCTCCTATCACCTGTTAACATTTTCCTGAGCCTCAAGCCCTGGTGTGGACCTACTTCAGTCTCTCTTGTCTTCTTTCTTATTTAAAGGAAGTCTATTCACAAGGAAGTTGGAAGCCAAAGGATCTGGTTTCTACCCGCACAGCTCCTGCAGATACGTGATAAACTGAAGCTGAACTTCAAGTACTCTTAATGAAACTATCTACTTTTTACTCAGTGACAAGGATTGGCTTAAAAGGTTTTCTGAGCTAAGAAGATTAAATTACTCTTTAAGGCCAAAGGGCTGTGGTATGAGATTATACCTGATGAAAGGAAGAAATAAATTATTAAGAGGATATGAAGGTAATAAATCTTCCTTTATAAGTAACACATGAAGTGCTGTTTTATTGCTGAGGCTGAAACATTAATATCAAGCTTTCATGAAGGGGCACCTGCACCTAACCCAGAACTCTCCATAATGCTAGAAATATGACAGTCCATGTTCATTGGTCTAATATTGCATATTTAGGTGAAATATTCCTTATAGTGCAACCTCTTGGTGTGTTTTATCAGGTACTTAAAAACTTCAATGAGTACAAGAAGAGTAATCGGGTGGACTCAAGAGTTTTAAAGGCTGTTCTTTAAAGTGAGTGTCTAGGGACTTCCCTGGTGGCACAGTGGTTAAGAATCTGCCTGCCAATTCACGGGACACAGGTTTGAGCCCTGGTCAGGGAAGATCCCACATGCAGGTTTGAGCCCTGGTCAGGGAAGATCCCACATGCTGTGGAGCAACTAAACCTGTGTGCCACAACTACTGAGCCTGTGCTCCAGAGCCCACGAGCCACAACTACTAGGCCCATGCACCACAACTACTGGAGCCAGTGTGCCTAGAGCCCATGCTCCAAACAAGAGAAGCCACTGCAATGAGAAGCCCACGCACCACAACCAAGAGTAGCTCCCGCTCGGTGCAACTAGAGAAAGCCCACATGCAGGAACAAAGACCTAATGCAGCCAAAAATAAATAAATTTATTAAAAAAAAACCAAAAACTTCACACACAAAACATAAAGTGAGTGCCTACCTTCACAAAATCTGCAGTATATATTTTTTGAATGTTTTTTATAGGCAGGTCCTTATTAGTCATCAATTTTATACACATCAGTGTATACATGTCAATCCCAGTCGCCCAATTCATCACATCAACACCCCCACCACCCTGCCGCTTTATCCCCTTGGTGTCCATACGTTTGTTCTCTACATCTGTGTCTCAATTTCTGCCCTACAAACCAGTTCATCTGTACCATATTTCTAGGTTACACATATATGTGTTAATATACGATATTTGTTTTTCTGACTTACTTCACTCTGTCTGACAGTCTCCAGATCCATCTACGTGTCTACAAATGACCCAATTTCGTTCCTTTTTTTGGCTGAGTAATATTCCGTTGTATATATGTACCACACCTTTATCTAATCGTATCTTGACAGGCATTTATGTTGCTTCCATGACCTGGCTATTGTAAATAGTGCTTCAGTGAACACTGGGGTGCATGTGTCTTTTTGAATTATAGTTTTCTCTAGGTATATGCCCAGTAGTGGGATTGCTGGATCATATGGTAATTCTATTTTTAGTTTTTAAAGGAACCTCCATACTGTTCTCCATGTGGCTGTATCCATTTACATTCCCACCAGCAGTGCAAGAGGGTTCCCTTTTCTCCACACCCTCTCCAGCATTTGTTGTTTGTAGATTTTCTGATGATGCCCATTCTAACTGGTGTGATGTGATAACCTCATTGTAGTTTTGAGTTGCATTTCTCTAATAATTAGTGATCTTGAGCAGCTTTTCATGGGCCTCTTGGCCATCTGTATGTCTTCTTTGGAGAAATGTCTATTTAGGTCTTCTACCCATTTTTGGTTTGGGTTGTTTGTTTTATTAATATTGAGCTGCATGAGCTGTTTATATATTTTGGAGATTAATCCTCTGTCAGTTGATTCGTTTGCAAATATTTTCTCCCATTCTGAGGATTGTCTTTTCGTCTTGTTTATGGTTTCCTTTGCTGTGCAAAAGCTTTGAAGTTTCATTAGGTCCCATTTGTATATTTTTGTTTTTATTTCCATTACTCTAGGAGGTGGATCAAAAAAGATCTTGCTGTGATTTCTGTCAAAGACTGTTCTTTCTAAGTTTTCCTCTAAGAGTTTTATATTGTCCAGTCTTACATTGAGGTCTCTAATCCATTTTCAGTTTATTTTTGTGTATGGTGTTAGGGAGTGTTCTAATTTCATTCTTTTACATGTAGCTGTCCAGTATTCCCAGCACCACTTATTGAAGTGACTGTCTTTTCTCCATTGTGTATCCTGGCCTCCTTTTGTCATAGATTAGTTGACCATAGGTATGTGGGTTTACCTCTGAGCTTTCTGTCTTGTTCCATTGATCTATGTTTCTGTTTTTGTGCCAGAACCATATTGTCTTGATTAATGTATCTTTGTAGTATAGTCTGAAGTCAGGAAGTCTGATTCCTCCAGCTCTGTTTTTTTCCCTCAGCACTGCTTTGGCTATTCGGGGTCTTTTGTGTCTCCATACAAATTTTAAGTTTTTTTGTTCTAGTTCCGTAAAAAATACCACTGGTAGTTTGATAGGGATTGCATTGAATCTCTAGATTGCTTTGGGTAGTATAGTCATTTTCACAATATTGATTCTTCCAATCCAAGAACATGGTATATCTCTCCATCTATTGGTACCATCTTTAATTTCTTTCATCAGTGTCTTATAGTTTTCTGCATACAGGTCTTTTGTCTCCCTAGGTAGGTTTATTCCCAGGTTTATTATTCTTTGTGTTGCAATGGTAAATGGGAGTGTTTCCTTAATTTCTCTTTCAGATTTTTCATTATTAGCGTATAGGAATGCAAGAGATTTCTGTGCATTAATTTTGTATCCTGCAACTTTACCAAATTCATTGATTAGCTCTACTAGTTTTCTGGTGGCATCATTAGGATTCTCTATATATAGTATCATGTCATCTTCAAAAAGTGACAGTTTTACTTCTTCTTTTCCAATTTGTATTCCTTTTATTTCTTTTTCTTCTCTGACTGCCATGGCTAGGACTTCCAAAACTATGTTGAATAATAGTGGTGAGAGTGGACATCCTTCTCTTGTTCCTGATCTTAGAGGAAATGCTTTCAGTTTTTCACCAATGAGAATGCTGTTTGCTGTTGGTTTGTCATATATGGCCTTTATTATGTTGAGCTAAGTTCCCTCTATGCCCACTTCCTGGAGAGTTTTTGTCATGAATTGGTGTTGAATTTTGTCAAAAGCTTTTGCTGCATCTATTGAGATGATCATATGGTTTTTATTCTTCAATTTGTTAACATGGTTTATCATATTGATTGATTTATATGTATTGAAGAATCCTTGCATCCCTGGGATAAATCCCACTTGATCATGTTGTATGATCCTTTTAATGTGTTGTTGGATTCTGTTTGCTAGTATTTTATTGAGGATTTTTGCATCTATATTCATCAGTGATATTGGTCTGTAATTTTC
Source organism: Lipotes vexillifer (assembly GCF_000442215.2). Lineage (NCBI taxonomy): Eukaryota > Metazoa > Chordata > Mammalia > Artiodactyla > Lipotidae > Lipotes > Lipotes vexillifer. The sequence continues at coordinate 573,629 of NW_006795236.1, read as the reverse complement.
TTTTTTTTTGTAGTATCTTTGTCTGGTTTTGGTATCAGGGTGATGGTGGCCTCATAGAATGAGTTTCAGAGTGTTCCTTCCTCTGCAATTTTTTGGAAGAGTTTGAGAAGGATGGGTGTTAGTTCTTCTCTAAATGTTTGATAGAATTCACCTGTGAAGCCATCTGGTCTTGGACTTTTGTTTGTTGGAAGATTTTTAATCAGTTTCAATTTCATTACTTGTGATTGGTCTGTTCATACTTTGTTTCTTCCTGGTTCAGTCTTGGAAGGTTATACCTTCCTAAGAATTTGTGCATTTCTTCCAGGTTGTCCATTTTATTGGCATTGAGTTGCTTGTAGTAGTCTCTTAGGATGCTTTGTATTTCTGCGGTGTCTGTTGTAACTTCTGCTTTTTCATTTCTAATTTTATTGATTTGAGTCCTCTCCATCTTTTCTTGATGAGTGTGGCTAATGCTGTATCAATTTTATCTTCTCAAAGAACCAGCTTTTAGCTTTATTGATCTTTGCTATTGTTTTCTTTATTTCTATTTCATTTATTTCTGTCTGATCTTTATGATTTCTTTCCTTCTGCTAACTTTGGGTTTTGTTTGTTCCTCTTTCTCTAATTCCTTTAGGTGTAAGGTTAGATTGTTGATTTGAGATTTTTCTTTTTTCTTGAGGTAGGCTTGTATAGCTATAAACTTCCCTCTTAGAACTGCTTTTGCTGCATCCCATAGATTTTGGATCATCGTGTTTTCATTGTCATTTGTCTCTAGGTATTTTTTTATTTCCTCTTTGATTTCTTCAGTGATCTCTTGGTTATTTAGTAGTGTATTGTTTAGCCTCCATGTGTTTTTATTTTTTACAGATTTTTTTCCTTTAACTGATATCCAGTCTCATAGCGTTGTGGTCAGCAAAGATGCTTGATACGATTTCAGTTTTCTTAAATTTACTGTGGCTTGATTTGTGAACCAAGATGTGATCTATCCTGGAGAATGTTCTATGTGCACTTGAGAAGAAAGTGTAATCTGCTGTTTTGGGATGGAATGTCCTATAAATACCAATTAAATCTATCCGGTCTATTGTGTCATTTAATGCTTCTCTTTCCTTATTTATTTTCATTTTGGATGATCTGTCCATTGGTGTAAGTGAGGTGTTAAAGTCCCCCACTATTACTGTCGATTTCCTCTTTTATAGCTGTTAGCAGTTGCCTTATGTATTGAGGTGCTTCTATGTTGGGTGCATATATATTTATAATTATTATATCTTCTTCTTGGATTGATCCCTTGATCATTATGTAGTGTCTTTCCTTGTCTCTTGTAACATTCTTCATTTTAAAGTCTATTTTATCTGATATGAGTATTGCTACTCCAGCTTTCCTTTGTATTCCATTTGCATGGAATATCTTTTTCCATCCCCTCACTTTCAGTCTGTATGTGTCCCTAGGTCTGAAGTGGGTCTCTTATAGACAGCATATATATGGGTCTTGTTTTTGTATCCATTCAGCAGCCTGTGTCTTTTGGTTGGAGCATTTAATCCATTCATGTTTAAGGTAATTATCAATAATGTATGTTCCTATGACCATTTTCTTAATTGTTTTGGGTTTGTTTTTGTAGGTTCTTTTCTTCTCTTGTGTTTCCCACTTGGAGATGTTCCTTTAGCATTTGGTGTAGAGCTGGTTTGGTGGTGCTGAATTCTCTTAGCTTTTGCTTGTCTGTAAAGCTTTTGATTTCTCCATCGAATCTGAATGAGATACTTGCCGGGTAGAGTAATCTTGGTTGTAGGTTCTTCCGTTTCATCACTTTAAGTATATCATGCTACTCCCTTCTGGCTTGTAGAGTTTCTGCTGAGAAGTAAGCTGTTAACCTTATGGGAGTCCCCTTGTATGTTATTTGTCATTTTTCTCTTGCTGCTTTCAATAATTTTTCTTTGTCTTTAATTTTTGCCAGTTTGATTACTATGTGTCTCGGCGTGTTTCTCTTTGGGTTTATCCTGTATGGGACTCTCTGTGCTTCCTGGACTTGGGTGGCTATTTCCTTTCCCACATTAGGGAAGTTTTAAACTATAATCTCTTCAAATATTTTCTCGGGTCCTTTCTCTCTTCTTCTTCTTCTGGGACCCCTATAATGTGAATGTTGTTGTGTTTAATGTTGTCCCAGAGGTATCTTAGGCTGTCTTCATTTCTTTTCATTTTTTTTTCTTTACTCTGTTCCACAGCAGTGAATTCTTCCATTTTGTCTTTCAGGTCACTTACCCATTCTTCTGCCTCATCCATTCTTCTGCCTCAGTTATTCTGCTGTTGATTCCTTCTACTGTAGTTTGCGTTTCAGTTATTGTGTTGTTCATCTCTGTTTGTTTGTTCTTTAATTCTTCTTCTTTAATTCTTTTGTTAAACATTTCTTGCATCTTCTTGATCTTTGCCTCCATTCCTTTTCTGAGGTCCTGGATCATCTTCACTATCATTCTGAATTCCTTTTCTGGTAGGTTGACTATCTCCACTTCATTTAGTTGTTTTTCTGGGGTTTTATCTTGTTCTTTCATCTGGTACATAGCCCTCTGCCTTTTCATCTTGTCTATCTTTCTGTGAATGTGGTTTTTGTTCCACAGCCTGCAGAATTGTAGTTTTCTTGCTTCTGCTGTCTGCCCTCTGGTGGATGAGGCTATCTAAGAGGCTTGTGCAAGTTTCCTGATGGAAGGGACTGGTAGTGGGTAGAGGTGACTGTTGCTCTGGTGGGCAGAGCTCAGTAAAACTTTAATCTGCTTGACTGCTGATGGGTGGGGCTGAGTTCCCTCCCTGTTGGTTGTTTGACCTGAGGCAACCTAACAGTGGAGCCTACCTGGGCTCTTTGGTGGGGCTAATGGTGGACTATGGGAGGGCTCACGCTAGTGAGTACTTTCCAGAACTTCTGCTGCTAGTGTCCTTGTCCCCACAGTGAGCCACAGCCACCGCCAGCCTCTGCAGGAGACCCTCCAACACTAGCAGGCAAGTCTAGTTCAGTCTCCCCTGAGGTCACTGCTCCTTCCCCTGGCTCCCGGTACCCACAGTACTTTGTGTGTGCCCTCCAAGTGTGGAGTCTCTGTTTCCCCCAGTCCTGTCAAAGTCCTGCAAATCAAATCCCACTAGCCTTCAAAGTCTGATTCTCTAGGAATTCCTCCTCCCGTTGCCAGACCCCCCAGGTTGGGAACCTGATATGGGGCTCAGAACCTTCACTCCAGTGGGTGGACTTCTGTGGTATAAGTGTTCTCCAGTCTGTGAGTCGCCCACCCAGCAGTTAACGGGATTTGCTTTTACTGTGATTGCACCCCTCCTCCCATCTCATTTTGCCTTTTCTTTTGTCTTTGGATGTGGGGTGTCTTTTTTGGTGAGTTCCAGTGTCTTCCTGTCGATGACTGTCCAGCAGCTAGTTGTGATTCTGGTGTTCTCGCAAGAGAGAGTGAGAGCATGTCCTACTCCGCCATCTTTGTTCCTAATCTGCAGTATCTTAAACTAGCTCTTTTTATAGAGCTTGGCTTTATTGGAGAAGAAACTCAAGTCTGTGAGATTCCCAAGAGCAAGAACGTGGCCTTGTTGATCATGATATCTGTAGCCCCTTGCCTGGAATATAGTATGTATGATGAGAAATTTATTAGCTAAATCAAGGTAGAAACATCAGTTCATAGTCAACTTTCAAGTATCAAAACTTGGAAACACTAGATATTACACAATGTCTCCTAAACTGATTTACATGTCTAACTCAAGTTAAGCTTTCCTTTAAATACATTGATTTGTGTTCCTCTGATAAAGTTACAGAAATACTTCTTCAGGTTTCTATTTTTCCAATGAAATCACAAGAGTTGTGACTTGCTTAAGGAATAAAGAATGTTTTAGGCATCAGTTTCAACTCTCCACTTTATTTTATAAACATACAGATACCATGGAATCTAAGATAGAAACAGTTGACCAAGAGCCCAATTATGCTTATAGAGACTCTTAAGAACAGAAAGGTGATATTGCTCCAGACCCAAATTTTGAATCAAGATAAACCACTCTGTAAAACAAGTGAAATATTTTTAATTAGTTCTGTATTTCTGATTTTTCTCATAATGAATACTTAAATGATATTAAACATCTAATCATTTCTCTTATCTTTATCTATCCATTTATATCACTGTAAGTATAGCTATATTGATATTGTTTTGATGGTGCCCTCAGCTTATGCTTAGTTGAATAATCCAGCACTGACATAACCTCAAAAAGAGAGAAAATACTAATTCTGATTTAGATATGTACGTTATGTTCTTCCAAAAACATCATTCTGTATTACCAAGAAGAAAATTGAGTATGAAATCTTTTAGTCACAAGTCAAACTTTAAACACATTATAATTCAACTATACTTCAATAAAAAAAAAATTTTTAAGTCACATTTTAAAAAGTCAAATAATTTTTTAACAACAAAAGTTAAATATAAAAGCAATCTTATAGGTTCCTAAACAATAAATATTGATTACTTAAAATTCTAAATCATGATTGGCAGAAGGTCTTACAATATCTTTGAAGAAAAATATTTCTACTCATATAAGAAATGTCAATAACTTAGGATCTCTCAATTAAAAAATGTTTTAAAATATTCTGTATTTATTTACAATTTGGAAATGTGTGCTATAAAAATATTTTGACTAATCAAAAAGGGGCACATATTCTTCCTCTAACTCATTATAGAATAAACTCACACATGAAATCAATTAAATAATCATTAAAGATCTATGTTAAATAAATAAAATCTAGACTAAATAATAGTAGGGATGAAAATTAAGTCTAAATTCAACCTACTCCAAGTAGGTACTGATTTTTATTTCCTTTCTGATTAAATACAGTCATTTAAAGATAAGGTAGTAATTAGTCTAAAAAGTTCATTAAATTTTGCTCTCACAGATAGGTAAGAATTTCATGTATTCTAGGGAAAAATAGACTTATAAAGTCTAAGTGCCCTTCAAATATAATGTCTGCATGTTTTAATTTATGAATTTCATCCTTTTCTTTATTTGGGTGTTTCTGTTTTTGTAAAGTGTTCTGTCTTTGAAGCAATGGACACTATAAAGAAAGGCAAGTTAGAAATTGCATTATTAGCTCATCATTTAAAAAGCAACAGAACAACATTAAATTGTTAGTACTTTCAGGGGTGATAAAAATTTAAAGAATTCTATTTTCTAAAAAAATATTTAATTATTACAAAGTATGATGAATATGTTTGTATTCTAATTGTGATATTTTGAAACTTTGGGATTAATTCATACATATATATGTGTACTAATTAAGGGCATGAATAATTTTTAAGGTTCTTCAGGTTAGATTCAAAAAACCAACTGAATTAAAGTCCATTTCAGAAAATCTACAAATCTATACTTTATGCTCTGATACTATTATAGAATGAAATCTAAAAGCCTTTCTGCATGAGGATTTCATCCTCAAGAAATTTCAGAAAGACGTTCTAAAGTCTGGACAGTAAAGGCATACCTCAGAGATATTGAAAGCTCAGTTTCAGACCACCGCAATAAAGCGAGTATCCCAATAAAGTGAGCCACTTTTTTTTTTTTTTGGCTTCCCAGTGGATATAAAGTTATGTTTACACTATACTGTCATCTATTAAGTGTGTAATAGCATTATGTCTAAAAAAGTACACATCTTAATTAAAAACTACTTCACTGCTAAATAATGCTAGCCATCACCTGAACCTTCAGTAAGTCGTAATCTTTTTGCCATAGTAACATCGAAGATCTCCGGCCACAAATCACATTAGCAAATAACAATAATGAAAAACTTTGAAATATTCTGAGAATTACCAAAATGTGGCACAGAGACCTGAAGTGAGCAAATGCTGTTGGAAAAACAGAGCCAATAGACTTGCCTGATGCCAAGTTGCCATAAACCTTCAATTGCCATAAACCTTCATAAACCATAAACCTTCAACTTGATGCCAACTGCCACAAACGTTAAAAAAAAATGCAATATCTTCAAAGCACAATAAAGTGAAGCACAATAAAACGAGCTCTGCTTGTATTCTGGTAAATCAGAAAACATGTCATTAAGTATATGCCAAAGATTCATTAGTTCCCAGCCGATCTAAGGATGGGTTACTTCCAAAGTATCTGAGAAGCTTTAAAAACAGTACATGGGTCTCAGCCCTGGACATTCTGAAAATAATCACTGTAGGAATTGAGAATATGCATTTTTTAAAGTTATACAGGATAATTCTTGTGCCTTGCTAAGGCTTGCAATCCATGTCATATTTTCTAACTAGACAGGAATTAGTCACAAAAAATGTAGGAATGTTAAAAAAAAAAATGCCAAATTTCTGTTCACCCATCCCCTCCCCCCAGTCATTCTCACTTTCTTCTTGGTAATCACTTCCCAGGCTACCTTCTCAGAAATATTCACCGTTATCATCTCTTATTGTACAACACAAGCAGAGGCCTGGTCTTCAGATGAGCTAGATGAAAATGCCCCTAGGAAGTATATTCAAAGGAATCTAATTTTCATAAATCAATACCCTAGAGTGTCTCAATGTTGTACAGTTTCCAGCAAAGAGACATATTACCCCCCTATATTACATCTGTACAGTTTTGTCGCAGATTGAGAGTTGTTCCTGAATGGGATAATAAAAAGTGCATTTCAGTAGATGCAGACTGGCAGTGACCAGCCTGGTTGACAGAATTAGTGCTTTCTCAGTGATTAGGATCCTATGGGAGAGGACTTCGAGTGGACTGGAAATGCATAAAGGGTAAAAGAAAAGAAAGCAGGAGCCTAAAGATGCATACTTGTGACATGAGGCCGAAGGTCCATACTGGCTCTGACGGAATTTTGTTCTGCATCATTTCTACAGGAATCTGTCTTCTCTATTTTTACAAATAAAGAGGTTTATGATTAGTATTTATTTGAAAATTCAACTTAATAATTTATTGAATAGATAGGTACAGTAGAAAAGCAGGCATATATACAACGAATTAAAATACAAGGAAGCATGTAATTTTTTAGGCTGCAATTCTGATGTGCGTGATTGAAGATTTTATGTAGCAGGAAGCATTTGAGCTGAATGGGTGAAATTTTGACAGCATTTAGGAGAAGGGCAAAAAGCAGAGAAGCGGAAAAATGGAGTATGTTATGTTTTAAGAAAAAGGCTAGCAGTTTTGTATGCCAAAAATGAGTCGTGGTTCAGTATTTTTCATGATGTGAAAAATAAGACCAGGAAGAGAGCCTCATAGATGAAGCTGAAAGTCTGCACTGCATTCTATAGCAATGTTGAGTCCTGTGAAATGTTCCGTAAGAATATAACATGATCAGACCTGTGCTTTAGGAAAACCTGAGAGAGAAGAGGGGTAAGAAAAACATTTCAAAATCAAAATCAACAGTCTGATTAAGAGGGCTTACAACAAATCAGCTGGAAGTCAGCCAAGAAACACATGCTATTATGTATGTGTAAGTACTGGACAGAGACCTGAATGAGGGTTTGAACTAAGACAGAGACATAATGAATTGAAAGAACAGATTCGAGAGGCCTTGGAGAGACAGAGAACAGGTTCCTAACTCCCTTAATCTACCTTGCGTTAGCTTTAAAAAAAAAAAAAAAAAAAAAAAAAAAAAAAATCCCCATCATCTTTTCTTTGCTTTTTTTAAATCTTTTTTTTTTTGGCTGGGGTGGGATGCGTGCTGTGCTATGTGGCTTGTGGGATCTTATTTTCCCAACCAGGGATTGAACCTAGGCCACTGCTGTGAAAGCACAGAGTCCTAACCACAGGAACACCAGGGAATTCCCTTTTTTAATCTTTTGACCACCCTCACCCATTTACTTTCTTTTTTTAAACAGTTTTACTGAGATACAATTTACATACCATAATGCTCACCTGCCAAAATGTGCAATTCAATAATTTTTAGTATGTATATAGAGTTGTGCATCCGTCACCATAATCTAACTTTAGAACATTTGCATTATCCCTAAAAGAAACCTTTAGCCATGATTAGTCACTCCCATCCCTCCTCCCCTTCTCTCTGCCATGGGCACATAGGCAACCACTAACCTATACATCATCTTTCCCGCTTATATCTTCTATTGAACACTAAGCTGCTGGGGGAAAGACTCAGTCCTTTAATTAGTACATAATACCTAGTGCAAACATAGCTTTGTGTAAAACATTATTTTTTAACTCAACACCTCTCAACTTCCATCTCCTCCTCCTACCTCCCCCAACCCCCTGCCCAACACACACACACACACACACACACACACACACACACACACACACACACACACACTGTGTGTGTGTATAGAGCTCTGTGGGTACAGAGCATAGGTATTTCCAGGGCATAATATTCTTACCTTCTATTTCTCTTGTCTTGTGCAGACCAGAAAGCCCTGGATGCTTCTTCAGAGGCCAGTAGAAGCAAACAATCCATGCTTATAGGAACAAAGTGATGCAAGAAGCATAAAGTTGTCTGACTTTTTCCATTTCTTTCCTTGGGGTTTGCAACCTTGAACTCTGTGCGAAAACAATGCAGTACTGCCTGATGATGGCCAGTGCTGGTTCTGGAGGCCCTAGATCCATACCAGACTGTGAGACACACTAGAATGGGGTCCAGATGATTCAGTCCAGAGTAAGCCATGCCTGGAATAAAGCAAACGTCTGCTGTCAAGAATGTGACAGACTTTTCATAAGACTGCCAAAATTCCCAGTTGAAATTGAGCATCCAAAGGGTTCATGTCAGTCTTCCTCTCTCCCCAAGAAGGTGCAAGCTCTCAGGGGCTTTCTGACCTTTCCCAGCTATTGCTTGATCCTAGGAGTTTATGGAGCTCAATAAATCTGGAAACATCTATACATATTTTATGATCATAATGAGTGGGAGATAGAAAGGGCAAGTATTACAGACACTATTTGTACAACTGAGGAAACTCCTTAAGCATATGTCACACAGCGGGTTAGCAATAATCCTCTACCATCTTCTATACGAATTTATCAAGTCAGTTAAACTACTCTCAATCCCCAAGATTGTCTTTCCAAGATTGTTTTGAGGATTAAAAAAGACAATGAATAGGAACATAATCTGTAAATGATGAAGTATGCATTGTGGACACGTAGTATTTTTGCATGAACTAGTCGAGTGCCTTGGACTGGCAGGAGGGTCCGTGTTTGTTTAGTTCTTTGAATTACCTGGAGTCTATGAAGCTTTCCAACATACAGGGCATTAAACATCTGACTGGGTTGTTGGGTAGCAGTTAGCCCTGGATGGTTCCTCCTGAGTCACACCACCAGCTCACTATAGCATACAATTTATACCCCCCTTCAAGGACAGTCATTTGACACTTGGTTCCAGACTCCAGCTGAAGGAGGCAATAGGACCCCAATCCTACTCACCTTCCTGGTTCTTCGTGTATGCAGTGAGCTGTCATTCTGTAAGTCCCTACATGTGAATAGTCCTCTTATCTATGATTCGGAGTTGAAGGATTTTGAAGAAGAGAATTTCATATTACCTTGATTTAGTATCTGGTTTCTTACAGACATCAGAAATAAACGGCTCAGTATTCACACATCATTTATAATTATTAGCTGGTTAAAACATCTCTTGATGTTTAGCTTGCTTGTAAGGGGGCATAAAATGATGGCAACACCTGGACTTTGAAATATCAGGCCCCTCCAAAAATTTTTATCCAATAATTTAATTGTTTTTTCTTCTTCCCAGTGTTTTCAAAGTGTGCTGCCCAGAAAATTCAGTCATATACTCAAATAAACAAACTATCTGCAGAACTCCAGATTTTTAAAGAGTAGTATATTTCATTTTATAAAATAGCTTACTGTTTTTGTTTTCTAAAAAAAAATAAGCTGGAAACTGTGCAAACTCTGTGACTCTTCTTTCCAAGGTGGTAAAGTTAAGTAATTTCTCTTATGATAATAGAATCCATTATAAACAGAGCAAGCCATGATTAAGAGCTTTTATAGTTTTTACATATAAAGAAATTTTTAAAGTGTCGATTGTACTGTAAACACATATACTTGATTTTAAGCCTACTAAAAGTCTCCAATAATATTAGAAGCTTACATTAATTAGTGTTTCCGTAAAGGTTTGTGAGGGAAATAAACACAAGTAAATATAACACCATAGGATTGAATTAGCGAAAAAAGAAATAACTTTTATGTTTATATTTGAATACACAACCAATTTTTGGTCATTATAAAATAATTAATCATTATCAAGGGAACCTTTTACAAACCCTACCAGTTATACTCAATATAGAATTCAGCTGTTCAGAGTTAGCACCTAGAGCTCATAAATATTAAAGTTATGGATTGATCTACTGCAGTTTCTATTTTTCCCGATAGATCTATGGTCTCCCCAGTACAGAAACTACAAAAGTTGTGGGGTTTGGCTGCCATTTCCACTGAGTTTCATTAAGCCTAAAGAAGCATTTTCTTTTTAAGAATCACAGATAGGCAAAGGTAATCCCGTAAGTACAGAGTGAATGTGGCTTTGGATGACTTGATTGCCTCTGTGAAAGTCAGTGAGTCTGATGGAACCCTTTAATCAAAGGTACTCACTTCAAATGGAGATATCTTCCAAGAGTGATTCGCCATAACTTTCTCTAATATCTTTAGGTGAAAGGTAGGGAGACAGGTAAACTTGAAGTTTACTGATAGTGCAGGAGGCATCTACCAGTTCTAGAGTATTACAGACACTGTGTCTTAGTTTGAGATCACCACTTCTTAGCAAATAAGAATGTTTTCTCTCAATCTGCAACGCCATGTTGCCAAACGTCTGTATTTCGTAAAACAATTTGTTTCTTTGCAACCAGGTCTAATGATCATATTTCTTATTGGTTCCATATTTGGGGAGTATACTGTCATATAATAGTGTCTTGGGTTTTGCATGGTTTGGTTAAACTTTTTTATTCTTTTGTTAATCTTGTTCACTTAGTTTGTCTTTGAAACATTTCTATGATTCTTTCCTATCTGATTTCTTTTCTTGCTTGCCTCCTCAATATGGTTTCTTGGCAAGACAATATGTGCCCTTATATTTTTCCTATGTATTTATTCACCTATTTCTTTGATACATGAAAATCCCCTTCCATTTATTTTTGCCAATACAAATCCTCCACTCCCTTCCAGGTCTACATAAACATGCATAAGAGAAGATCCCTTCTGATTAACCGTATTATACCACACTCAAAATGTTGTTTTGCTTTGGAGCTCTCTCTAAGCAATCAGAATATTAGAGATCAAGACATTTGAGGGACTTCCCTGGTGGCGCAGTGCTTAAGAATCCACCTGCCAATGCAGGCAACACAGGTTCGATCCCTGGTCCAGGAAGACCCCACCTGCTGTGGAGCAACTAAGCCCATGCGCCACAACTAGTGAGACTGTGCTCTAGAGCCCACGAGCCACAACTACTGAGCCTGTGCACCACAACTACTGAAGCCCATGTGCCTAGAGGCTGTGCTCTGCAACAAGAGAATGAGAGGCATGTGCAGTGCAACCAAGAGTAGCCCCCACTAGCCGCAACTAGAGAAAGCCTGTGTGCAACAACAAAGACCCAATGCAGCCAAAAATAAATAAATAATTAATTTTTTAAAATAGTGAATGATGTGGTAAAAAATTCTTAAAGAGATTTGAATGTTTCTTTCTGTCATAAACCAGAGCAGTGCTGATGTAATCACGTCTCAAAATTTAAGTGACATAAAATATAGCACAGTTTTTAATTTCCTAAAGTTGAATAAAGAGACTAGAGACTGTCATACAGAGTGAAGTAAGTCAGAAAGAGAAAAACAAATGTCATATAATATCCCTTATATGTGGAATCTAGAAAAATGGTACAAATGAACTTATTTACAAAGTAGAAATAGAGACACAGATGTAGAGAACAAACGTATGGATACCAAGGGGGGAAGGGCGGGGTGGGATGAACTGGGAGATTGAGACTGACATAAATACACTACCATGAATAAAATAGATAACTAATGAGAACCTGCCATATAGCACAGAGAACTCTATTCAGTGCTCTGTGGTGACCTAAATGGGAAGGAAATCTAAAAAAGAGGGGATATATGTAGTATAACTGATTCACTTTGCTGTACAGCAGAACCTAACACAACATTGTAAAGCAACTATACTCCAATAAAAATTAAAACAAAACAAAACAAAATTGGTTAAAGAGAAATAATAAAATAAATGGTAGTTCCCAATGTAATCTACAGGATTCAGTGCAATCCCTATTAAATTATCAATGGCAGTTTTTGCAGATATAGAACAAAAAATCTTAAAATTTGTATGGAAACACAAAAGCCAAAGCAAGCTTGAGAAAGAAAAAGAGAGCTGGAGGATTCAGGTTCCCTGACTTCAGACTATACTATAAAGCTACAGTAATCCAAACAGCATGGTACTGGCACAAAGACAGACTTATAGATCAATGGAACAGGATAGAAAACTCAGAAATAAACCCATGTACCTATGGTCAATTAATCTACAACAAAAGAGGCAAGACTACAATGGAGAAAAGACAGTCTCTTCAATATGTGGTGCTGGGAAAACTAGACAGCTACATGTAAAAGAATGAAATTAGAACTTTCTTTAACACCATACACAAAAATAAACACAAAATGGATTAAAGACCTAAATGTAAGACTGGATACTATAAAACTCTTAGAGCAAACACAGGCAGAACACTCTTTGACATAAATCACAGCAATATCTTTTTGGATCCACCTCTTAAGAGTAATGAAAATCAAAACAAAAATAATCAAATAGGACTGAATTAAAAGCTTAAAAGCTTTTGCACAGCAAAGGAAACCATAAACAAAACAAAAAGACAACCGAAAGAATGGGAGAAAATATTTGCACATGATTCGACCAACAAGGGATTAATCTACAAACAGCTCACGCAGCTCATATCAAAAAAAAAAAAAAATCAAAAAATGGGCAGAAGACGTAAACAGACATTTCTCCAAAGAAGACATACAGATGGACAAAAAGCACAAGAAAAGGTACTCAACATTGCTACTTATTAGAGAAATGCAAACCAAAACTACAATGAGGTATCACCTCACACCAGTCAGAATGGCCATCATCAAAATATCTACAAACAATAAATGCTGGAGAGGGTGTGGAGAAAAGGGAACCGTTCTACACTGTTGGTGGGAATGTAAATTGGTACAGCCACTATGGAGATTCCTTAAAAAACTAAAAATAGAGCTACCATATGATCCAGCAATCCCACTCCTGTATCCAGAGAAAACCATACTTTGAAAAGATACATGCACCCCAATGTTCACTGCAGCACTATTTACAACAGCCTAGACATGGAAGCAACCCATCCATCAACAGGTGAATTAACGAAGATGTACACATAAATGGAATATTACTCAGCCATAGAAAAGAATGAAATAATGCCATTTGTAGCAACATGGATGGACCTAGAGATTATCATACTAAGTGAAATAAGTCAGACAAAGACAAATATCATATGATATCACTTATATGTGGAATCTAAAAGATGTTACATATGAACTTATTTACAAAACAGAAACTGACTCACAGACTTAGAAAACAATCTTAGGGTTACCAAAGGAGAAAGGTAGAGGGAGAGACAAATTAGGAGGTTGGGATTAACATATACATGCTACTATATAAAACAGATAATCAACAAGGACCTACTATATAGCACAAGGAACTCTACTCAATACTCTATAATAACCTATATGGGAAAAGAATCTGAAAGAGAATAGGTATATGTATAACTGAATCACTGCTGTACACCTGAAACGAACACAACATTGTAACTCAAATATACTCCAATATAAAAAATAAATAAAAATGAAAAAAACAAAAAAAAATAAATGGTAGTTTATATTTTAAAATATTCACTAATATTTACATTTTAGGTAATTTCCCTTTAAGAACAAACCAACAAAATTTACTCATTAGCAGGTATAATATATAAGCTCTTCATTTTGATAATAAGCAAGTAAGCACACATTTATTCCAAATCTTATCTTCAGTTCCAGTTTACTCACAAGATGGAAATAAGGTTAGTAGCATGCATTTAGGAATAAACCAATCACCAGGAAAATGCTCAAAGGAAAAGGAACATTTCCTGTAGTGTCCCCAGCTTAAACAGAATATTTTGCTCTCTTTATAATCCCAGATGGTCTGTCCAACCTTTATTTCCAGGAAGAGATAGACATAGTACCTTAAACAGAAGGAAATAAGCCTTAATACATATATGGACACATTGTGAAATTGTCAAAATTTGATAATGATGACTTCACAGGGAGAGAGAATCTCTTTGCCAATAAAAGCAGATATTACCTAGATTACAAGTTTCCTGAAAGTCATATTTTACACTCATTTAACAATAATTCCCAAACAGCAGAGCATCTTCTCACACACTTCAAAATTCAATTATTTGTTGGTTGTTTATTTATCATGCATCTGTAACTCGTGTTGTAATAAAAAACAGAACAAACACCTTGGGTACTTTCTAGCCTTCAATGCATAAGTCCCTGTCACACACCACACACACACAGAGCAAGGTAAGGTCGTTATCCTCCAAAGGTTTATAGCTCAGTTATAATGTCTCTATGAATGTATTTGTTCTGCTTTGACTCGCATTTCCCAAAGCCTATAGATAATTTTTAGTAGTGTAATGAAATCACAACAATTATTTTAAAATTGTTTAAAAACTACATTAACAAAGCTTCTCTAAGATACTGTTTCTTTCTTATGTTAACATATTATAAAATCATTAATATTTTTTGTTTCTTGGTTTCATGGACTCTCTTAGTCTCAAAAGTCTTAAATATATTGTAAGTGGCTAGACAACCCAACTTTCAGAAATATTTATCAAATAGTCACTGTCAACCTGGCAGGGAGAGACCTAAAGAGTCTGTCCTTGACTCCTAGCTGAATGTCTTTATTAATGACTCAGGTAAGGGTAGCAATGGAAGGCTTGGGACATTTGCAGTTGACACAAACATGGAAGTGTTGAGAAACATACCAAATGATAGAATCAGTATTCAAAAGAGTCTCAGACTTCACAACACGTCAGATCTAACTAGAAAGACAGAGTAACATGGATAAAATATTTGGTACTGTACTTGGGTCCAAAACATCAATTTCAAGAGTTCAGTATAAAGGAATCTAGACTCAGCAAAAAGCACTCTATGAAGTTTTGGTTGTGTATAAGCTCAAGATGAGTGAACATTGTCATGTGGCTTTCCTAAAACACTGTGAGTGAGGAAGGAGAGGTGAAACATCTACTGGTATAACACTTTTAGTGTGCACTCTGAGAATCACACTTAAAAGGGTGAGATCAAGAAACTAAACATTTAGGGATAGCACTGACGGTGGAAAGAGGACTTGAAATACATTTGTATAAGAAATGTATAATATTTAACATTAAAGAAAAAAAGAATATTGTCTTAAAAATATTTATATATCCGTCAGACAGAATAGTAGTAATTCCATTTGGAATTCTAGATCAAGAGGGGTAAGTTTAAAAAAAAAAAAAAAAAAAGAGGGGTAAGTTCCAGGAATATAAATTTTAATATGAAAGCAAAGAGTGAAAGAGAATTTTTAGCTGTAGAATTATGAAACAGACAACCTTGAGTTATAATTTTACAGAAACTGGAGGAAATCATGCAGAAGCTGATGTCCTCTGAGAAGGAGTGGTTAGAAAAAAATTCAAGTGTTAGTGCTAAACTAGATAAAATATAAAAACCAGTCTAACACTGACATTTTATGGTGCAACAAATCTTCATGACTAAGAGATCTGTCTTTTTCTGTTTGAAATTCCAATAAAAAGAGTTGAGTCATTATCCATTATAATAGAATATGAAAATGGGTATAATGGATAAATGTCTAAATTGCTAAATCAGAAAACAGTATACCTATGTTATTAATAAATATGTTGGTAAATACCAGAAAAATAAATAAAAGTGGCTGTTTTTGAGCTATAGGACTTGACATAAGATGGTAGTGATGGTGGTATTAAATAATGTGCATTTAGCACTATTTAACTTCATTCTCACATTACCATGATCATTTTTAATAAAAGCAAAAATTGATGAAAATGTCAACTGAGAAAAATAAATATTGCACTTTTAGATTTTACCCAAGGCTTTCACTTATTTCAAATATGCTATCTGATACTTCTTAGATTTTGTTGATTTTTTTCACTTGTTCATACTGTAACTTCAAACAAATCTATAGTGTTTCATATAGATTCAGAACTAGGCCACATAAAATGCACTATCTTTTTCTATTTTCAGAACTTGCAATATAGGACCAGAAAAAGTAGTAAATACAAAGAACTAAACAGTTCACCTTCACATTGTTTTTTAAAATCTCACTTGCTATATCTTATTCTGATTTCCAGCAAAGACAGGACAAGTTCTACAAAGTAAAAAAAAAAAAAATTACCAAAAAAATTTACTTCCCTCTTAGAACTGCTTTTGCTGCATCCCATAGATTTGGGGCCGTTGTGTTTTCATTGTCATTTGTTTCAGAGTATTTTTTGATTTCCCCTTTGATTTCTTCAATGATCTCTTGGTTATTTAGTAGTGTATTGTTTAGCCTCCATGTGTTTGTATTTTTTACAGATATTTTCCTGTAATTGATATCTAGACTCATAGCATTGTGGTCAGAAAAGATACTTGATAAAATTTCAATTTTCTTAAATTTACCAAGGTTTGATTTGTGACCCAAGATATGATCTATCCTGGAGAATGTTCCATGAGCACCTGAAAAGAAAGTATAATCTGCTGGTTTTGGATGGAATGTTCTATAAATATCAATTAAATCCATCTTGTTTAATGTACCATTTAAAGCTTGTGTTTCCTTATTTATTTTCATTTTGGATGATCTGTCCATTGGTGAAAGTGGTGTGTTAAAGTCCCCCACTATGACTGTGTTACTGTTGATTTCCCCTTTTATGGCTGTTAGCATTTGCCTTATGTATTGAGGTGCATAAATATTTACAATTGTTATACCTTCTTCTTGGATTGATCCCTTGATCATTATATAGTGTCCTCCTTTGTCTCTTGTAATAGTCTTTATTTTAAAGTCTATTTTGTCTGATATGAGAATTGCTACTCCAGCTTTCTTCTGATTTCCATTTGTATGGAATATCTTTTTCTATCCCCTCACTTTCAGTCTGTATGTGTCCCTAGGCCTGAAGTGGGTCTCTTGTAGACAACATATATACGGGTCTTGTTTTTGTATCCATTCAGCCAGTCTATGTCTTTTGGTTGGAGCATTTAATCCGTTTACATTTAAGGTAGTTATCGATATGTATGTTCCTATTACCATTTTCTTAACTGATTTGGATTTGTTACCGTACGTCTTTTCCTTCTCTTGTGTTTCCTGCCTAGAGAAGTTCCAAAGCTGGTTTGGTGGTGCTGAATTCTCTTAGCTTTTGCTTGTCTATAAAGGTTTTAATTTCTCCGTCGAATATGAATGAGATCCTTGATAGGTAGAGCAATCTTGGATGTAGATTTTTCCCTTTCATCACTTTAAATATGTCCTGCCACTCCCTTCTGGCTTGCAGAGTTTCTGCTGAAAGATCAGCTGTTAACCTGATGGGGATTCCCTTATATGTTATTTGTTGTTTTTCCCTTGTTGCTTTTAATATTTTTTCTTTGTATTTAATTTTTGATAGTTTGATTAATATGTGTCTTGGCATGTTTCTCTTTGGATTTATCCTGTATGGGACTCTCTGCACTTCCTTGTCTTGATTGACTATTTCCTTTCCCATATTAGGGAAGTTTTCAACTATAATCTCTTCAAATATTTTCTCAGTCCCTTTCTTTTTTCTTCTTCTGGGACCCCCTATAATTCGAATGTTGGTGCATTTAATGTTGTCCCAGGGGTCTGTGAGACTGTCCTCAATTCTTTTCATTCTGTTTTCTTTATTCTGCTCTGCAAGTTATTTCCACTATTTTATCTTCCATCACTTATCCGTTCTTCTGCCTCAGTTATTCTGCTATTGATTCCTTCTAGAGAATTTTTAATTTCATTTATTGTGTTGTTCATCAGTTGTTTGTTTGCTCTTTAGTTCTTCTAGGTCCTTGTTAAATGTTTCTTGTATTTTCTCCATTCTATTTCCAAGATTTTGGATCATGTTTACTATCATTACTCTGAATTCTTTTTCAGGTATAGTGCCTATTTCCTCTTCATTTGTTTGGTCTGGTGGGTTTTTACCTTGCTCCTTCATCTGGTGTGTATTTCTGTGTCTTCTCATTTTGCTTAACTTACTGTGTTGGGGTCTCCTTTTCGCAGGCTGCAGGTTTGTAATTACTGTTGTTTATGGTGTCTGCTCCCAGTGGGTAAGGTGGGTTGTATAGGCTCTTTGGTGGAGGGGACTGGTGCCTATGTTCTGGTGGATGAAGCTGGATCTTGTCTTTCTGGTGGGCAGGACCATGTCCGGTGGTGTGTTTTGGGGTGTCTGAACTTATTATGATTTTAGGCAGCCTCTCTGCTAATGGGTGGGTTTGTGTTCCTGTTTTGCTAGTTGTTTGGCATAGGGTGTCCAGCACTGTAGCTTGCTGGTTGTTGAGTGGAGCTGTGTCTTAGCATTGAGATGGAGATTTCTGGGATGGCTTTCGCCGTTTGATATAACGTGGAGCCAGGAGGTCTCTGGTGGACCAGTGTCCTAAACTCAGCTCTCCCACCTCAGAGGCACAGGCCTGACACCCGGCCGGAGCACCAAGACCCTGTCAGCCACACGGCTCAGAAGAAGAGGGAGAAAAAAATAAAGAAAAAAATAAAATAAAGTTATTAAAATAAAAAAATATTAAAAATTAATTTAAAAAGAGAAAGAAGAGAGCAACCAAAGCAAAAAACAAATCCATCAATGATAACAAGCACTAAAAACTATACTAATAACAAAAACAAAACGGACAGACAGATCCCTAGGTCACATGGTAAAAGCAAAGCTATACAGAGAAAATCACACAAAGCAGTATATACATACACACTCACAAAAAGAGGAAAAAAAAAAAAATATATATATATATATGTATCTTTTGGGAAGTCTGAGGTCTGCCAGCATTCAATAGGTGTTCTGTAGGAGTTGTTCTACATGTAAATGTATTGCTGATGTATTTGTGGGGAGGAAGGTGATCTCCATGTCTTACTCCTCTGCCATCTTGAAGGTCTCCCCTGGGCATCTTTCTTTTTTTTTTTTTTTTTGTGGTACACGGCCCTCTCACTGTTGTGGCCTCTCCTGTCGCGGAGCAACGTGCTGGCTCAGCGGCCATGGCTCACGGGCCCAGCAGCTCCGCGGCATGTGGGATCTTCCCGGACCGGGGCACGACCCCGTGTCCCCTGCATCGGCAGGCGGACTCTCAACCACTGCGCCACCAGGGAAGCCCCTGGGCATCTTTCTTAATGATAGAAGATGCAATATCCAATTTTTACTTCATGGCATGCCCCAGTTCACTGGACCTCTAAACGTCACCAGTTTGGCAAGGCTGATTCTCCATGAGAGGATGGGAAAATTCTCATGAAAGAATTCGTGAGATTTACCTGCCACCGTCTATAATGCATATATCTTACCAAGGCATTCTGGTTATTTGCAATTCATTTTATCAAGCCTAATTGAGGTGATATCATCATTTAGTGAACCAGAATGATGTTCTGCATAACATCCAGATAACCAAGATCTTTACATTTTATATTTTGATAGAGGATACAGTCCAGGAGTGTGACAGTGAATTTGTACTTCTGTTCTAACCCAATAAAGATTATTTGATTTGAAACTTATCATTCTGAATTGCTCCTGCACTGGAACTACTCTTAAGACTCTGACCAAACAGTAGAACTTCTCCCTTGGAAATCTTCCTCATCATCAGTTCCCAGGTCTCTCCTCTCCACCTGATAAACTTCCTTTGCTTCTTTCTGTCAGTTGCATGAGGTTCTACATTTAACTCATCCTCACTCCAAAACACATTATCCCCCTCTTTTTTAAATTTCATATTGCATGCTTAAAACTTATTAAATTCAGATTTCAAGTCATTAAAAACAAAATTTGTTTTGCTCTATTCTTTCCTTGAGGGAAGGGAAACATTAATCTTAAAATACTACAAGGAGTTTTTCTAATATAGTGAAGAAAATTTTTTTTTTAAATAAGAAAAATTTCCATATTATACATTCATATTCTGTCACTGTTGTTTAGATATTTTCTCTGAGGAAATATCTTTTCTTTTGAGTTTCACAGAATAGAAATACTCTAGGCTTTGGACTCAAGACAGCCTGAATGTGGTTCGGAGCTACTTAACAAACTTTATAATGATGAGTTAAGTTACTTAATATCCCTTTTGGGTTATTACCAGAATAAATGAAATATATATGGAAATCATATATCACATGGTAGTTTCCATGAATTAAGCTTTCAATCCACTTATATATGTGTTCTCAATATATATTAGAACTAATTATCAACCTTATGCTGCTGCGTATTTTTATAATAGAAATATGATTTTCTTAGGAAAAAAAGACTCATTTAATTCTCAATTTACCATGCAAGCTGTACAATTTAGTACTTTCAGTCTAAAAAAAGAACCATAATCCACAATGCTTAAAAATGACACCAAAGAAATATATCCAGTGAAATGTGACTCGTAGGGTATCATCATACGGAGTATATCTGTCACAATCCAGTCAAAAACCAAAAACACAGAAACCTTTTACTGTTTTTAAAACAAGGAAAATTTAATTCTGGGAATTGGCTGCAAGGGTGATGGAGGGGTGAGAAGCCAATCATGTGAGCATAAGGAGACCCAGAGATCAGGAACACCTGCAAGGCATTCTTTTCCCTAAGCTGGAGTCTCAGAAAGAAAAGACATTTTCTAGACCTTGGGGAAAGGGATCATCTGGTGGAAACCAAAACCACAGTGGATCTTTCTGGAGGGACCCACAGAAAAATGCAGCCACTGTCTGAGTATCAGCTTGAGGAAGGAGGAGCGGGGATACCTTGGTTTCTTCCTTCCTTCCCATTTCACAGTGGTTGAACCCAGAGTGAAGTCAACGCACATGATAGCCTGGGCAGTGCAGTCTGCAGGGGCCAGTGTGAGAGTAAACACACTCCAAACCACAGCCAAGGAATTCACAGTAAGTTGCAATGATACAGAGAGTAGGCAAACAGTTTCCCCTCCACAGGGTAGAACTGGGAATGTGTCAGTGTGGCCACAGGGAATATGTGGCCCTAAATCCAATGACTACATACTTGAGATGAAAGCTTGGTTTGTTTATGTTTATGTTATGATTTGTTTTCCCAGAAATAAATACTTTTGACACTTTACCGTGTCTTAAATCACAAGGGACATTAATTAACTCATTTTTATGTTTGGAAGTAGGATCCAGGGCGCTAAAAAACAAACCAAAAACTGTCTTTTTTAGCTGCTTCTCATTAAAAGTGGTTGGAACCATTGTGCTGTCACGAACAATAACTGGATGAGATAGTATGTATACATTTACATATGTCACAATACATATAATGTCTGAGATCATTGCTGATGGTTTATATTCAAGGTGAAAGCCAATTCCAAGGGTACATATAGGGTATTTTTTATACCACAGTATCCTTTTCAGGACTTCTGTGGTGTGGAAAGATCAGTGCTTTCCCTTTTGCACACAGTGAAAGATTACAGCAATGCCCTTACTGTGTATAGACACTGACTGACTCCTATTAAAATAATTGACTCTCAACAGGCTTTGGTGCAGCCAGAACCACTCTAAAGTATGTAGCAAGTGTTCACACTTTGTGATACATGCCATTATACATTTGTCCAAAGCCAAAGGATTTACACCAAAAGGGAACCCTAATGTAAACTAAGGACTTAGTGCAATAATGCTTTGTCAATGTAGGTTCATCAGTTGTTACAAATGTACTACTCTGGTGGGAGATGGTGACAATGGGAAGGCTGTGTGTGTGTCAGGGGAGGGGTATATGGAAAATCTCTGTACCTTGCTCTCAGTTTTGCTGTGAACCTGAAACTTTTCTGTAAAAGTTTAAAAAAAAAGATGCACACAAGAAAGTGGTAGGTTTCACAAACCACAGTTTCCTACTCCTATAACAATTCATTTTGCGGAGTTTCATACCACACTCTGTGAAGCATCAACAGCTGTACCCCAGGACTTTGATGAGTATGTGGCAGAGAGGATCTTCTGGAGTCAGATTCTCATCAATTTGCAGATATGAGTTTGCACATCACTGATATTTTCTCTATTTCTACAAAAATGGATTTATTGAAACTGTTTTGATTAACTTAGTAAAGGTCACTAAAAATTAGTAGCCCAATGTATTATCTGAAAGTTAATGTTACACCTGGTGCTAGTTTTTTGTTGTTGCGTTTTATGTTCCCTGCTGCTTTCTTAGAAATATCAGTACTTTTCAGCAGTCAGGTGAAGATCAGAAATTTCTACCAACTGCTTTTTATGACTGGGTTGAGCAAATGTCAACCCCTATTTTACAGTTCTGTCTTCTCCAGAACTGCCTCTCTTGTTTGAATGTGTAAATTCTTCTTACCTATCAAAAAAAATAAGAGTATTAAGGCAGATTGCATGCTCATTTAACTAAGCACTAAACTGTTTTTCCTGGGCTCTAAAAAACAGATGATAATTAACTGTCTTTAAATTTAACACTTGAGAAGTGCTTAGGGGGAAAAAAAAGTAGATTTAGATTTTACAAAAAATAATTCTGCTATATATTCTGGTGTTCTCAGTGAACAGGCCAGGACAATTTATATTTTCAAAAGGTTTGGGACTTTGGTCTAAATAGCAAAGGTTAGACAGAGGGTTGTGACCCTTTCTGCTTGTTTTGGTGCACTCTGCCCCACGATAGAATTACAGCCTTAGAAAAAAATCTGCAGAGCAAACAGCTGCGAGGTAGGGCAAATACACTGAAGAGCAGAGTAAAATTACTTTAATTATGTACCATTCTTAAAAATTTACCTTGTCCTTATTAATATCTAGTTGAAAGGATGATAAGCTAATTTAGCCTTTTCTAGTTATATAATATATACTGATTTAATTTAAATACTTACTAATATAAATGCTTATACTCTTTTTACCTATAGTAAATGATATACATGCTACATATACATATAGATTATTTATAGAATTATATATTAGAGTTATGATTTATATTTGATTATTTTATTCATTGATTTATTTTATACAAAGGTGATTTTTTCTTCTGAGTTTTAAGTTTTAAGAAATGTTCTATGTACACACATTCACACATATGAATATATATACACACATATATATACATATGATTATATATATTAATATATGTACAGATACTGGAATGTATATCTGTTGATGGTTCCTTAAGAACAACCATGTTCCCACAGCATAATTTATTGCTATTGGGCCAAGCAATAATTAACACAGGTAGGATTTTTCCCCTTTGGACAAAGCAATGCAGAAAACAAAATAGGAGCTGATAAAGATGACTGAGGTAATGAGCAACTTTGAGATAGTCTTAGAAGGTGATTCTAAGAAGATGATATTCTGAGACATAATAACTGGGGCTTAATAAACATAAACCAGCTCTATAAATGTTTTGGGGGAAACTGTTCAAAACAGAGTAAACAGTAAGTGTAAAAGCTCAGAAGAATAAAAGCTTTACATGTTCGACTAAAAACAGTGGTGTATGGCTACAGCAGGATAAGAGAGGATTGCAGGAAATGAGGGTGAGTAGCAGCATCATGTTAGACTTTTACGGCAAGGCTAGTAAGGTTTATGGATGTTAGTCTAATTGCAATGGGCTATTCCCTCCTCGGTGTTACAAAGGCACTGCAAATTCAACATATTTAAAACCAAAGTTTTCATCTTTCTTCTGAAAACATGTTTTTGCTTCTGTGTTGCCCACCTCAGTTAATGAAGTCATCTGCTCTCAGTTGTCTAACCTAAAAAAAAATTTCTACTCTGTCCCATAATTCTTCCCTGATTTCCAAATCTATTACCAAAAGTCACTGATTGATTCTTTCTCGTAAATCTCTCATCATGCCCTCCTTTTCATACCACTGCTATGGCTCCAGTTTACCACCTCGCCATCTCTCTCTGAAATTTCACCTCATTTTCCTCTTAAAAGACCCGCTGCCTCTGGTTTTATTCCGTTGAGTTAGTCTTTACACAGCAGTCATCATGATCTTTGTAAACAGTGTTCTGTCCTTGTCCCTTCTATGTCAAAGCCTCGTAATGGTTCACAGGGCACAAATAAGGAAGTCTACACCCTCAGGCATGAAATTCAAGATTCTTTAGGTATGGCTGTTAAACTACAATTCCAATCTCCAACCTGTCACATAAATTAATTCTCCAACAAAACCAAACTATTTCCAATTTCCTTTATGTTCCCACTGCTTCAAACGTCTCTTCTTTGCACATGCTGTTTCTGACATTAGGAATGACTCATCCCATTACATGCCCTGCTGTGTCCCTGCAAAATTCATTCTTAAAAACCTAGTTTTACTGTCAGTATTTTGGGGAATACCTCTCTTGAACATGCAAACTTTCTCTCCCCGCTCCACACACTACCACCACCACTTGACCTTTCATTGCCTCTGTGTTTCTACTGTATTTTGCACAGAAAATAATTTTAGAACTATGGGTTCCCTCGTTGATATACTTTATAATGGTTTTATGCCTGTGCCTCAAGCAACATGTGATGAGGACCCTACAGAGCTTGCGCCTGAACAATACAACTATCAATCATAGCAGTAAAATGTTAGACATACAGGGAATTTAAAGATCATTAAGGCAACCTCTTCATATTACAAATAAACTGATAACCAGAAAAGTTAAGCAGCCAAGGTCACACAGGTAGTTTTTTACAGAGCCCATAATGACCTTAAATCTCCTGCCCACATATCTCTAGCTGGGGACATCATGTACCATTGGGCTCTGCTTCCTTTACCTCATATATTTACTTTCATGGATGATATCTTAAATTGAGAGCAGATAGGTAGCTATGGATACATTTGTTTTATTTATATTAAGCTCTCTATCTCTATTTGTGAATTAATAAAACAATAAGCTCGAGTGTGTAATTGTCTAATTGATACTGTCTAAGGATGAGTGTCACTATGCAATCACTTATTCCTTCACTCATTAATTCTTCTGTCAAATACTTCTTAACAACCTTTAATATGCCAATACCATACTTTGTGTTCAGAATAAAAAGACAAAGAGAGAATTTGGTCTTTGGACTCCAGAAAATCACAGAAAAAAACCCCACACAATCAGAATATTGAAGCAAAGACTAAAAAGCATGAATACACCAAGAAGTGCACAATTTTGCTAGGAAATAGCCACCAAGTTTTTTAGAGAAAAGTGCATTTGAGCTATACATTTATTCATTCATTGCCAAGCAGTAAGCTTGTTAACAACAATTAAAGAGGAAGACTAAAGGATAAATCATGAAATGTTCAATCAGTGTTTTTAGCTGATTGACAGCTTGAATTAATCCCATTGATAACACTAGTTGGTTTATCATACTATGAAATTAGAGTCAAGTTAAGTCAATGATATTCCTATACCCATAAAATTTTGAATTATTTTTTTAAAATTTATGTTATTAGTCTAGTCTTGAGTGTTTCAGCTTTAAAGTTTAATTTTAATTTTCTTTCTGTGATCCCTGAAATTAGAATAAGTGCAGAATTCATTTCTGACTCCCCCCCTGTACTGATATGAATGTCCTGATTTTGCTTGCCACAGAATGTTGCTGTGATGAGGGCCTATAAAGAATGGTTTGGCAAATTGAAATAAAATAAAAATTGTCTTCTGCTTCTATAATGAGACTGTATCCTATTTCACAGTTTAACAAATCTTGACAAACTTTTATTTCATTTGGTTTTTCATGTTTGTTCGCTTTGTCTATGTCTAAAGGTAAATATGTATATGTACAAACCCATTGTTACTGTATATCTTAGTCATCCAAACCAATGAAGTCTAGAAGTCTAAAAAAGACATGATTATTGAACACTGTCAGCTTGATTTCCAACTATAAAAATTAATAGTGTTTTACATAAACATCCCAAAGCTCTGACCGTGCATTTTTAATTTACCTTATTTATGGGTTTTGTTTGGGGTTCTTTTAGCATCTTTATTGGAGTATAATTGCTTTACAATGGTGTGTTAGTTTCTGCTTTATAACAAAGTGAATCAGCTATACATATAATCCCCATATCTCTTCCCTCTTGCGTCTCCCTCCCTCCCACCCTCCCTATCCCACCCCTCTAGGTGGTCACAAAGCACCGAGCTGATCTCCCTGTGCTATGTGGCTGCTTCCCACTAGCTATCTATTTCGTAGTGTATATATGTCCATGCCACTCTCTCACTTTGTCACAGCTTACCCTTCCCCCTCCCCATATCCTCAAGTCCATGCTCTAGTAGGTCTGTGTCTTTATTCCCGTCTTACCCCTAGGTTCTTCATGACCTTTTTTTTTTTTTTAGATTCCATATATATGTGTTAGCATACGGTATTTGTTTTTCTCTTTCTGACTTACTTCACTCTGTATGTCAGACTCTAGGTCCATCCACCTCACTACAAAAGATCCTCATCACTTTTCAACATTTTTCAATAGTCATTTTAAAATTTTGTACAAATCTTTCTCATTAATACTCCACAGAAGGAAAGATTCTGTGGGATTCTTCTTCATTTGATTTGAGGAGTATTTCATAAAAGTATATTAACAAATCTAGCAACTAAACTTTTCATAAGTACATGTATATATATGTTTAATATGGAAATAAGAAAGTATAACCATCACTAGTTAAGCAAATAATTCATATCTATACAAATACGCATATATATGATATATATGTGTACACAAATATTTTTTATCATGTCTAAAATAATGCACTGTGAATCCCACTACTGGGCATATACCCTGACAAAACCATAATTCAGAAAGAGTCATGTACCACAGTGTTCATTGCAGCTGTATTTACAATAGCCAGGACATGGAAGCAACCTAAGTGTCCATCGACTGATGAATGGATAAAGAAGATGTGGCACAAATATACAATGGAATATTAGCCAAAAAATGAAATGAAATTGAGTTATTTGTAGTGAGGTGGATGGACCTAGAGTCTGTCATAAAGAGTGAAGTAAGTCACAAAGAGAAAAACAAATACCGTACGCTAACACATATATATGGAATCTAACCAAAAAAATAAAAAGTTCTGTAGAACCTAGGGGCAGGACAGGAATAAAGATGCAGACGTAGAGAATGGACTTGAGGACATGTGGAGAGGGAAGGGTAAGCTGGGACGAAGTGAGAGAGTGGCATGGACATATATACACTACCAAATGTAAAACAGATAGCTAGTGGGAAGCAGCCGCATAGCACAGGGAGATCAGCTCGGTGCTTTGTGAAGACCTAGAGGGGTGGGATAGGGAGGGTGGGAGGGAAGACGCAAGACGGAGGAGATATGGGGATACATGTATATGTATAGCTGATTCACTTTGTTATAAAGCAGAAACTAACACACCATTGTAAAGCAATTATACTCCAATAAAGATGTTAAATTAATTAATTAATTAAAAATAATAATGCACTGTAGATTTGCTTTATTATTTTTGTTATTATCAAATGCATGTCTCAGTATATCCTCACATATCAGTTATTTATATGAGGACACCGAAACTAAATGACTTACCCAAGGTCACACAGCCAGATTGTTTACTAAACTGGGTTGTGATAAAACAACATTTAGTCTGTGTTATAGATGGTTTTTATATATGCAAATTTACTTCTTAGGCATAATCTTTTATCTTGCAATTAAATTTCCAAAGGGCATTTTTGACCCTCACATTAGCTTAGTTCAAGTAGAAATTAATTTCCTCTTGACAAGTGTTGTGAGTTTCAAAATATCCCCTGTGCATGTTTGCTGAAAAGGTTATTTGTCTTACAAATGTTCATGGTAAAGATATCTAAGCTTTTATTTTTCATACATATCTTTATATACATAGCACTCATTATAAGTTAATGAGATCAGTTTTCCGTAGTGACTTTTGGAAACTAGTCTCTAACTTTATGATTATGCTGTATGTTTCACATCTTATTTAAATATTATTTTGGCCTTTAATTTTTAACCTTAAGGTTTCATTACTGTGTTATACAATTTCATCTGAATAATGATACAAAAACAAATTATAACTATTCAACTCTAAATTTATGTAACTAAAAGTAGCTCTTCTAGTCTTTGTTATTATAATCAGTATTTTAAAACTCAGGCCAAGGTTTTTGATCAGCAAAGACACTGTGGACATGAGCTGCAAACATTGCCACAGCTGGAGGAAACCATTGGAACGCAGGCAACAGCACTTCTGCAGAATATTCCAAACTGTGGAATAGATCAAAAAACAAGCATCTGGAAGGACATGTGGCAGCTGGAAAATCCCCTGACCACACATTTTAAAGCCACATTTTAAGATGCTTGTGGTTTAATGTATATATAATTATTCTAACATTTACTAAAATAAAAATCAGTTATATATTACTAAAATACTATATTATTGATTTTATTTTATATCAGGATAATTTTGATGGTCTTAATTTCATTAAATAATTTCCTAGAACTCACTCACGTGCTAAGTAGAAACCTAGAGAATAATTTACATTTTTCTTTTTGGTGAAGGTTTAAATAAATTAAAACTTAAGCCATATGATCTAGCAATCCCACTTCTGAGCATATATCTGGAGAAAACCATACTTCAAAAAGATACATGTACCCTAATGTTCATTGCAGCAAGACATGGAAGCAATCTAAATGTCCAAACAGATGAATGAATAAAGAAGATTGTTTATATATATATATATATATATATACACACACACATACATATACATACAATGGAATACTACTCAGCCATAAAAAAGAATGAAATAATGCCATTTGCAGCAACTTCAGTGGACCTAGAGATTCTCAAACTAAGTGAAGAAAGTCAGAAAGAGAAAGACAAATATCATAAGATATCACTTATATGTGGAACCTAAAATATGATACAAATGAACTTGTTTACAAAACAGAAACAGACTCACACAGAAAACAAACTTATGGATACCAAAGGGGAAGGGAGGGGAGGGATAAATTAGGAGTTTGGGATTAATAGATACAAACTACTATATATAAAACAGATAAACAACGAGGTCCTACTGTATAGCATAGGGAACTATATTCAATATTCTATAATAAACCATAATGGAAAAGAAAAAATAAACAAACAAAAATAACCCAAGGTCTTCAAGAACTGATTATTCCCTTTATTTTAACATGAATTCTTCTTTAATTAAAAAAGATTTAATATTCAAGGATTATTTCATCTTCCTTCAAAAAATGGAGTCTTCATTTCTAGGGCATGTTTGAATTTAGGAGAAAAAGATTTCAACTAAGGAGATTAAATATGCAAATATATGTATATATATGTAGATGTGTATACATGCAATGCATGTGCTTTTCTTCAATAAGTTAATTTATAGCTAATTTTTTGACAAAGATTCAATGGTTGTGTACATGAGTGTGTTTTAATCGTTTCAGCAGTTCCACAGATAAAAGTTTCCCACACAGAGAGGGAGGGAGGGAGGGAGGGAGGGAGGAAGGAAAGAAGGAAGGAAGGAAGGAAGGAAGGAGGGAAGGAAGGAAGGAACTCAGCAGGTCCAGGGTAACTCCTTATTTTGCCTTGTTTTATACTAGGTGTTATACAAATGTGTACAAATGTGTACAGCTGTTTTCCTTCAGTAAATGGAAATATTTATAAGAGGCCCTCTTGCAATTTCATGGCTGCTGACTACCATAAATCATTGAGAGAAGATGAAGATCCAACGAGTGAGCACTGCACACTGAAAATGTCACTGTAAAACTAAGGTGGAAAACGTCACTGTAAAACTAAGGTGGCAGAGACAATGGCTCAGGAATTGAACTCAAGACCCAAACCAGCTCTAATGAATCTGACTCTTACATTTTGTTATTCAACTTTGGTGGCATCTTTATGCTAGTTGAGCCATTTAATTTTATTTTAAGTGGAATGCCTTTAGTATAACATGAAATACTAAACTTTATTAATTCTATAAGATATTTTGCTATCCCCTTTCCTTTCTCGTGGCTATATAATGGCTATTATCGTCAGTCTTCGAAGGTGCCTTTTTTTCCTTCATTTTTATTAGAATAACTAGGGTAATAATCTTGAGACTTTCATTGAAAGAAGTTCTAAAACTTTAGTCTTTTAAAGTTCAAAATAAGTTGTTAACTAAAGGGTTACATAAGAAAATAGAAAAGTAAAGGGATAATCACTGATACATAAATAATATGTGTACATACACACATATAGATAGATTAAATTAGACAGATACAGCCTAATATTATTAAATCACCATTTTCTAGCTTGGGATATATTTTCAAAGGAAAATAAAAACATATGCACCTAATTTTATTTATATACCAATTTTTCAGTTTTTTTTTTAATATTAGCCAAAAGGTAGTATGGTTTTTCTGTAAAGTTTTCTCAAGAGAAATATTTCAAGCCACTGTCAAGACATCACCTTTCTTTATAAGAGGAACTTAAATAATCCTCACACCTGTGTTTTCTGTAGCCAAATCATTCCATGTTTTATTTACATATTGAATCAATATAACAGTTCACTTCTATTTTCTTCCACACTAAGCACTGGGGAAAAGGGTTACTTTCCTTAGAGAAAATAAGTCTGGTAATAAGATTTTTGTTTTAGTTTTGTTATTAAGCAATTGAGAGAATCACTTGTATTCTTTGTATCTTAGTCATAAAACAGATCTTCTCAAAAGATGATTATTTCCCAAAGGTGATGCATGGTTACAAAGTTGTTCAGAAGTGAGGGGACCATACCTTCATTCTTTATAAGTCCCAGATGGCCCAGGTTCAGATTCTTGTATATAAAGAGACTGCAATTCAAAGCATTCCAAAGATATTACACTAACTGAACTTTTTGTGCTATTTCAACATCAATTCATGTTCTTTAGGTCCTCAGGAAATGCTATAAAAAAAAATCTATTGCCATTTCAGTATTTCAGTATCAACTTCCCAAGACAGAGCTTCTCATCCCCCACCTCTTGAAAATAATCATGACCAGTTCTCTGTTATTGCTGTTGACAATTCCATAGTCTCTCCTTCTCTGCAGCATCATTTCATTCATTTCATTTATTGATCACCTAACATTTCAGGCTCAATTTGCAGTTCTGAAAATACAAGGATGAATGAGCCATATTCTCTGAGTTTAAGGAGTTCGTGGGATCGTCAGACCAAAACACATGACCAAAATCTAATACTTTAAGTATAATGGCATGTGTAAATCAAAGGGTATGATGTGAACAAAATGCAGATTACAATCTAAGATTTGAAGGATCAGGAATTGCTAAATAGGGTTACCAGTTCTGTTTTAAAGGATGAAGAGTAATTATCCAGATGAGGCAGAAGGAGGAGACAGGGCGTTCTAAACTAAGGAGAAAACATTTTGAAAAAATGAATATAAAGTACAGAGACTGTATTGAGTATAGAAAATCACAAATATAACCGGTATATCAAATCAACCCTCCTTGGAATGAAAGTATAACACAGTTCTACTTTGCCTCTCATTTGAGTAAGGGTGTGTGAAAATGCAAGGGAGATTGGAATTAATTTCAAAGAAAATGTAGAGTCACTGAAGAGGAGTGATATGGTTATATTTGAGTTTATAACTATGATTTGTTTGGCGAGTGGATTTAAAGAAAATAAGACCAACGAATGTAGAAAACAAACTTATGGTTACTAGGGGATAAGGAGGGGAGGGATAAATTGGGAGATTGGGATTGACATATACACACTACTATATATAAAATAGATAACTAACAGGGAACTCTATTCAGTATTCTGTAATAGCCTATCTGGGAAAAGAATCTAAAAAAAAAAAAAGAGTGGACACATGTATATGTATAACTGATCCACTTTGCTGTACACCTGAAACTAACACAATATTGTAAATCAACTATACTCCAATAAAAATTAATTTTAAAAAATAAAGAAAATAAGACCAAAGACAGTAGAGAACAAAAGAGATTTTTTTTTCCAGTTATCCATGCTGGATCTAGTAGTGATGGAGAAGAAAGGAAATAGGTAAGGAAACCTAAGGAAGTAAAATCTCTGTGCACTGAGTGATTTTTGGTTGTGAGTGGGGAAGAGGAATGTGAGATCAAAGGAAAATCTCAGGTTTCCAGTTTGGTTGGATGAGTGGAATCTGTTATCATCGGCTTCTGCAGAGGTATGGCAGGAGGTGGAGTTTTAGAGCAGATGTTGAGCTCAATTTTAAATATGTTGAGTTCAGGGGCATACGGGACAAAGGGAAAGATGGCCAGTGACACTTGTAACTATTAAAATAAATCTCAAGTGGAACTCCTGGCTGAAAATTATAATATAGGTAAAGATATAGATATATACATATATATATATATATATATATATATATATATATACATACATAGACATAGATTTAGATGTACATATCTATCTCCATAGATATTTTTTCTATAATTTCCATTTGGTACTTAAATTAATGTTAGTTTTTCTGCAAAGATTTATGTGTTTATTCATAACACATACATTTTTCTTTACATAGCGGAGCCTAGTAACTACAAATCCTTCTAAAATCTTGTCTGCTAATTCCATACAGATCATCTCAAAGTTGAACTCCATTGATTGCCTATTGTTGTTAACAGCCTGATTGAGATATAATTCACATAACTAAAATTTACCCATGTAACGTGTTTATTTCAGTGGTTTTTAGTATAATACAGAGTCGTGCATTGATTGCCTTTTGTTCTGAGTATTAGTCACATTTTAATGTTTCTTTGTATATCCAGTAACACAGGATTATATCCAACATTTTGAATGATACTTACAGAGACTCTGGATTCTGATATTTTCTCTCTCTCTCTCTCTCATCTGTCTATTCATATATATGGCTAAAGTAACAGTTAAATCTACAGAATGGGATGAGCAAGTAGTCAAGGGAAGTAGCACACCTGGGCAACATCAGTATGTACACTGAGTAGTCTACAAAGAAGACAGAAAAGAAAATGAGAATAAACAGAAGTTATATTATCACAGAAGCCAGACGATTTTTTCTAACTTAGAAATGTATGGGATTAACAGACACACACCACTATATATAAAATAGATTCAAGGATTTATTGTATAGTACAGGGAATTCAATATCTTATAATAACCTATAATGGAAGAGTATCTGAAAAAATATATATGTCTAACTGAATCACTTTGCTGTATACCTGAAACTAACACAATATTGTAAATCAACTATACTCCAATAAAAAAAAAATCCTTAACTTCTAAATTCTATCAAGATTACTTGTTTCCGTTTCACTATAAATATATATGTTTGATAAAACATTCTTATACACATATTCATCCTTCCAGAATTTTTTTTAATTGCAGTTGTAAATAAAGGAAAAAAAAACTTGCTTTTTAAAAAAATTCCATGACTGTCTGGTAAATATGGATTACTCCTTTTTCTGATGGGGGGTGAAAGAGAGTGTTGGTAACTGTTTTGTGATCAATATCTTTTCATCCTCTGCTCTTCACCGTATGTGAATTTAGCCATTTAGGATGCTGCATTTCTTTGGGGTTACAGGGCACGAGTTCTTTAGCACATTATCATTCCATGATTATGTATACAGACCTTGGATTTACCTCCCTTTCTAGAAATCTGTGTCATCAGGAACATGAATTTATCACTTTGAACTTTATCTGTGATGGAATTTTGTTAAAATCAATCACTTTGAAATCCTCACTATAAAACTATACTGTTGTTACTTGTTTTCTTTAAACAGTCTTTACAGCTATTTTTTTATAAATGGAAGTTGAAAGCCTCTTTATCTGAGTAATTAAATAAAGTACAAGTAGCTGCATATGAGAAGAGATATTTAAACCCAACAAATAAAGTCTTTCTGGGATAAGTCAATTGCTTTTCTGGTTAAATAAGTGCTGTTGGCGTTATTCTTATTAATGTTATCAGCTTAAAACTTGCATTTTGATTCTAATTGTGTTTTCAGAAGAAGAAATATATATGTTTTCTTCTATAATTTATTTGAAAGAATTAATCATTGTGAAAAGAAACTAGTGTTTATCTAATGAGCTACAATCATGAGCCTCTACTATATATAGCACTTCTGTGATTTTGTTCAAGTATTTAAGGAATAAAAATACCAAATTTCACAATAAATACAGAAATGCTGAAGTACACATATTTATATCATGGTATAAAAAATCTGAGATAAATGGATAGATGATAAATAGATAGGTATAGATGAAACAGTATCAGTCAGCAGATGAGAGAACTTGTCTATTTCTCAAGCTAGTAAGTAATATTTCCAGACCACACTGTTGTAACAGACTGAATACTCATATTAAAGAGAAGAGTAAAACATTATCATTATCCTCAATTATATATTTTCCAACTTTATTGAGATATAATTGACATATAATATTGTGTAAGGTTAAGGTGTACAATGTGATCATTTGATACACATATACATGTGTATGAGGTTAGTTAACACATTCGTTTCTATGGGAAGAACATTTAAGCTCTACTCTCTTAGCAACTTTCAAATGTATAATACAGTATCGTTAACTATAGTCACCATTAGGTTGGTGGAAAGGAAAGTTTGCTTTATTTCGGAAGCCAGCAACGGGCGGACTCCTGTCCAAAGGCTGACTTCCCCGCCACTGCCAATCAGTGGGCAAGAGCCTAAGAGCTTTTATAGACGGGGGGAGGGGGCTACATGCAGAAACAGCACAGTCAGCTCTGACAGTCATCTTGAAATTGGTCATGCAGTGGTCTAATCAGTGTCATCTTGATTGTGTAGGTACAGTTAATCTTGAGTTCCAGGATCAGTTTGTTTCCATTTCTCTGAGGCCAGTTCTCAGAATTGTGGCAGCTTATGTCATGGCTATATCCTGGTCATCATGTAGTTAACCTCTTCCACCTGGTGTGGGTTTCTGTAACTACAAGACAGCTCACAGGATACGGCTCAGGATATGATCTATAGCCCTTGAGGAGGAACTAGAGGTCCTTGACTTTGCTTAATGACTAAACTATTATTATTTGGTCTCCTTTGACTGTTTTCCTTTGTTTCTGCATTTTCTCACTTCTCTGATTAAGCTTATGCTTTGGCTAAAGTTTTTCTACAGACAAAAGGCAGGTGGAGGACATGGCGGGTAAGGACCATAGGGTCCTGCTCTGTTTCAATATCACTCAGCATAATGCCCTCAAGGTCTGTAGAGGTTGTGGTAAATGGCGAGACTTCCTTCCTTTTTATGTATGGGTACAATTCCATTATATATGTATATATAATTCCACTACATATACATAACATATTTTATATATATGTGTATATATATATAATTTCACATTTTCTATATCCATTTGAGGCAGGCTGGGACCCGGGACCTGAGACACTTTGCTGCAGTGCTTGCACCTGGACAAACATCTCCTTGAGCAACAAAATACAAAGAAACTATAAGGGACTAAAAATAACTGCATGCATGCGCAGTTGGGACAAATTATGAACAACAAGATACAAAAAGACCCAAAACCCAACTGCCACTTCTGAGGAGTCAGGAGGACAAGCAGGCAACTGCGTGCCCCCTGCACATGCCACCACCAAGGGGTGGGCAGACCACCCAAGCCGCCCCTCCGACCAGATCCCTGGACACACCCCTCCCCTCACCCCCTCAGGGAGTGAGCACCTGTTACTTGTTGTCACTCCCTCGTGCCGCAGCGGGAGTCCCAATAAAGCCTTGCCTGAATTTCTCGTCTGTCCTCTTATCAATTTCTATTGATTACGGAGGCCAAGGACACTGATTGGTGACAAATTCGTCCGTAAATGAACACTTAGGTTATTTCCACTCTTGCCTATTATGAATTAATGCTATGAACATGGGAGTGCAGATATCTTGAGATATCATTTCATTTCCTTTGGATATATATATATACCCAGAAGTGGAATTCCTGGATCATAATTCCATTTATAATTTTTTGATGAACCTCCATACTGTTTTCCACAGTGGCTTACACAATTCCCACAAGTGTTCCCTTTTCTTCACATCCTAGATGACACTTGTTATCTTTTTAATGACAGCCATTCTAACAGGTGTGAGGTGATATCTCATTGTGGTTTGATTTGCACTTCTCTGATGATTAATGATACTGAACATCTTTTATGTACCTGTTGGCTATTTCCTCAATGATAATTTAAATCAATAGAGAGACAAAGCTAACACATGAAATGAAAAATAAGTTTTGTTAAACTCTGTGGAAACAACTACGAGAGCAGTAGAAGTCTAGACTTCACATTTACTGAGGATCTAACTGCTGAGCACTTTCACTCGCACGCTCTTATTTAATCTTCACAATACTCTGTGGTGAGGTTATTAAGCCATTGTATAGTTAAGAAATGGAAGCTTGGTATGCTCAAGAAACCTACCCTAATTCACAAAACATGACTCAAGTCCAGATTCATCTCATTCAAAGGCCGTTGTTCTTGGGACTTCCCTGGTGGCACAGTGGCTGGGACTCTGAGCTCCCAATGCGGGGGGGGCCTGGGTTTGATCCCTTGTCGGGGAGCTGGATCCCACGTGCATGCCACAAATGGGAGTTCGCATGCCAAAGCTGGGGAGCCCGAGAGCCGCATCTAAGGAGCCCACGTGCCGCAACTGAGAAGCCAGCGAGCCACAACTAAGGAGCCCACGTGCCACAACCAGGGATCCGGCAAGCCGCAACTGGGGGAGCTCGCCTGCCGCAACTAAGGAGCCCACCTGCTGCAACTAAGACCTGGTTCGACCAAATAAATAAATATTTTTTAAAAAGCCCCTGATCTTTCCATTATTCCACTGAAGTAGCAGTGGCAGAAGAAGACTCTAGTACATTTGCCCTGTTTTCATGTAAAAGTAGATTCTGCATCTAAACTCTGTTTTGTATAACTGAAACTCCTTTATGTGGCATTAGTTTAGGTTAAAGGCACTTGAGTTTTGGGGGGATGGGGAGTACTCTTCTCTTTCCAACAGTAATATCACTCTCAATTTAACCCAAAAATAGTAGACCAAGAAGACTTTACATAATACAACTACCTAGCTTTGCCAACTAAAGACATCTTTAGAAAAGTGACTCAAGATTTAGACCCTAACCATATAATACTGCTCTAAGGTTTCAGAGTACTAATACGAGTTTTCGTAATTTCTAGTACATTTTTACCAAGTACAGCTATCTCTAATTTTTCCTTGTAGTAAACAAAATTGTGATCTTCATAAAAACAGACTACATTATGCACTTTTTTTAAACCACCCATGGAACAAACATTACGCTAAGAGAGTAAAAGTTATGGTACTTGCTAAATATGTCTGAAGGCAAGTGCCTCACCACTATCTAAGCAAATAATTACTCTACATTAAGGAACTTCAAGCTGGGCAGGAATTAGAGACAATCAGGAAATGCTATTGGTGAGAAATATAAACTGTCTCATATATCTAAACTTAGGATTATCTTTCTCTCCCAAATATATGTATTTATTTTCCACAGTCTTCAAACTGTTGTCACCTTCAAAACACACTGAAAGTATACAGATCTTGGTAGCCTAGGCAAAAGTGTTGTGAATGATGAAGATGTCAAAGTTATCAATAGGTGGCATATACCATTGCAAGGTATTAATAACTTTTAGAGCACATTAGGTCTGAAGACATCTCAGTCACCTAAAAATACTGACAGGGCCAAGCTCAGTGGACAGTCAAGGTTTACCTCGTTCTTTTTTTTTTTTTTTTTTTAATATTTATTTATTTGCCCGCGCCGGGTCTTAGTTGAGGCATGCAGGCTCTTTAGTTGCTGCACGCGGGATCTAGTTCCCTGACCAGGGATCGAACCTGGGCCCCCTGAATTGGGAGCGAGGAGTCTTAACCACTGGACCATGAGGGAAGTCCCTACCTCATTCTTAAATACTATTTTGACTATACGTTCATAGTAAGTAAAAGAGACCGATGTTTACTGACCTCTATTAGAGGCCTCTCCAACCGGATTTCAGTGCTTACTGTCATCACCCTTATGCTTGAGATATTTTTTAAATCGAAAAAAAAAATAGAGAAACATTGATTCATTTATTCAACATGTATTTTTGAGCACTAACTGTGAAATAAGCCTTAATCTCCATGAGAGAGATTAACAACAGAGAACAAGACAGACCAAGTCCATACTCTTATAAGCCTTACATTCTTGGGCATTATCCCTCACAGAGCATCATGATTTTATCCGTGAGGTGTCCCAGTACATGTGTGACACCGGACAGGCTTACTGCTTGAGAAATATTCAGCTAAAAAGGGTCATGTGCTATGCCAAGTTTTGAAAGCACAAAATAACAGTTTATGTGCTCAAAATTTAAAGGGTCATTTCAACGCAGAGAAATGTGTCTGAAATACCTATGTAAAGAAAGGAAATATGAGCACTGGTATATTTAAGTATCTTTAAAGATGAACGTCTTTAAATATTAATTAAAATCAAAATTAATTAATTTAAAACAAGTATTTTTAAATAAAATAAGCTAAAGCTACAGTGGCCACTGAAATAAGTTGTATATAAATTTGTGAATTCATTTTAGAAGCTGGTAGAGTGAAGTTTAAAATAATTAAAATAGTTTTTATTTGATCCAAAATTTTTTTTCATTTTATTTCTTTTGGTAGGATAGAGACTAAAACATATCATGGAATGTAACTTAATTAGACACTAGTGGAGTGATTTAGCAAGACTTTCTTACACTAAACAAGAGAAATTATAATAAAAACAAATTAAATATATGCATTTTATGGTGTAAAGCATGTTCCAAACTTCAACTAGATTCAGTTTCTAGAAATACTTGAAATAGGGAAGATTGCTCACTTCTGAAAATTACTAGAGTTTTTCTTCTTGATCATTACTAGCAATATCTGCCCATTTATAATTCCCAACCCCCTTTTTTCCCTTCAATATCTCTTCTGTTCTAGTTTTATGATGGTACTCCTAAAATCTTTGTGTATCAACTAACCTAGTTCCTAGGCTGGCAGTGAATTTATTTACCTATTACAGCCAGCCTACTTTGGGTCCGACATTACTGAGTCTCATTTTGAGTTGGGAGTGATGTCCTGTTTATCTTGGCATTGAGTACAATGTGATACCCAGACATATGCTTTTCTTTCTCAGTGAACTGGAGCCAAGGGGATGAGTGTCTCTGGCTCTCATTTGGTTGGAAGTCTGGTGTAGAGACAGGCTAGGCTGGTCACTGAATGAGTCACTGGTGCTGGAGACGAACACAGGTCTTTGGGTGGGTCTTTATGGAACATCCTACCATGTGCCATGCACCACTTTTGCTGGACAAAAGTCCCTTGAGGGCTCTGTAAGAATAAATGGATAAAATTAAATTTCATCCCGATCAGTCTTATGAGACTAAATTTTAGATTCATCATTCTTTTCTGTTCCTAGTTCTCTTTAACTTCAGTGGTCAGGAAAGTCAGTTTGTTCCATTTCTTACGCATTCAACAATGGAAAACAATCCTTGGAGCCTCTTTTAAGATTATATTAAATGTAATTATCTGGGGCTTCCCTGGTGGCGCAGCGGTTGAGAGTCTGCCTGCCGATGCAGGGGACACGGGTTTGTGCCCCGGTGCGGGAAGATCCCACATGCCGCGGAGTGGCTGGGCCCGTAAGCCATGGCCGCTGAGCCTGCGCGTCCAGAGCCTGTGCTCCGCAACGGGAGAGACCACAACAGTGAGAGGCCCTCGTACCACAAAAAAAAAAAAAAAAGTCATTATCTGGTTTCAAGTGAGTAAGACCCTAATTACTGTTGACAGAACATACCTGAATGATGTACCTTGAACCTACATCCAATTTTGTTTTACTCAGACAACAATCAAGGGAAACATTCACTGACAGAAATACAATCTATAGTCTAATTTGGTATGCAATGATATTTTCAGCAAGGCTAATTCCAACCTCCCAGAGAAAAGACTAATCTTTTGTCACTGACACAAAAGAAGCTATACTTCAATAGCTATACTTAATTTCTCATATAGCACTTGCTATGTTCTCCAAAAATAAAATCACCAGTAGACATTAAATATTTATAATGCCTAATATGGTTTTAAAACATAATATTACATTTATCTATTTCTCAAAGCAAGCACATGAGCTAAACTATTTCTGTAATTTTTATTAATTAATTAATTAATTCAGGCACAGAGAGCTCAGGAATTACCTAAACAAAACATAAATCACAACCAGTGCTAAGATTAAGCAAATTTTATTGCAGCAAATACATCTATAAAATCTGCTGTTTAATGTGAAACTGTGACTAATACCCACATTTGCTATATGATACATATGGAAGTTGTTTTATCTTTTGCTTTGTCATTATCACTGGGTTTCTAATCCTTGTCTGATAAGAAATTGAAAAATTGTTATATTTCTCTTATTTTTGTTTCTGTTCTTTTTATTTACTCTTTCTGATTTAGTTTTACAGGCTGATTTGGTCTTATAGAAATCCTGTGCGTATATGTCTGCATGATAGCAAACAAGTGATTTTTTCTTCTATGGGTAGTAACCTTAATGTGTTTTCTTATAGGTTTTCTTTCTCCCTTGGGCTGTATTCTGAGTGCACACTTGGACTCAGTCACTTTGAAGTCTATACATTCTTGTACAAAACGCCACGTTTTGTGGCGCCACGGCTCCTTTCAGATTGAATCCTCCCTTACCCGGTCTCCCAAAGATAATTTCAAAAATTTGATCAGAAATCTTAAACTGGCAGCCTATGAGCCAAATTCATTCAGCAAATGTATTTCTATTGCAATGATTGTTGTGGGTCGTAGTGTTCTGTTTTTATCTCTGCAATATATTTTAACTGAATAATTTCACATGTAAAAATCAGGAAATTGGGGCTTCCCTGGTGGCGCAGTGGTTGAGAGTCCGTCTGCCCGTGCAGGGGACGCAGGTTCGTGCCCCAGTCCAGGAAGATCCCACATGCCGCGGAGCGGCTGGGCCCATGAGCCATGGCCGCTGAGCCTGCGCGTCCGGAGCCTGTGCTCCACAACGGGAGAGGCCTCAACAGTGAGAGGCCCACGTACCGCAAAAAAAAAAAAAAAAATCAGGAAATTTCATATAGTAACCTGGCTTCTTTTGAAAAATTATAATATTTGGCAACACGGAATCCACATCTTACAAGACAGGAATCTTCTGGATGTAATGACTGCTCTTTTAGCCATGACTAGTAGACATCAGTTTACCATAAATGCCAGCAATTGCTATTTTTCTTACCTTGGCTCACTTTATTCATATATTACTTGCCTGGTCCAAGTAGCCATTTGAGAACGTAATGCATGTTTAACATGCATTCAAAGAACATTTGACAGAAATTTGTTGTTTCTTACTGACTTATAAAAGTGCTTTTACTTTCAACCATTCCTTGGCTATTAATAGCCAATGGGCCAGACTCATCTCTTTTCTATCTAAAAGTTCTTCTGCTGTTGGTCATGTGTCAGAACACATCACTGCCGTGTGCAGCAGTATTGATTTTACCTCTGAATCTCAGAACTCGTGACCAAACCATCACCAAATCTGTAGGCACTGAGTTGTGCTATCCTTTTTCCTGTGTAGTGTCCTTGGAAGTTGCCCTTCAAACTGCTGGCTGGACCTGCTGAAGTTGGCATGTCAGGCCAAGCCCTCCATCACCTCGCTAGCTCCCTCTTGTGGTCTCACCTTTTAGCTTATCCCAAAGATCAGTTCTCTTTACTCTGCTCACATACAAATCTCAACTTTCCCAGCCCTGTATCTTCCACTGTTACCAATTCTAAGTAGCAAATCTTCAAAACTCAGCTACTTCTCAAGAGAAGTTTTTAGTGCTGTCCTCCTTTATGCTTTAAACAAAATTAAACAGTGTAAAACAATGTTCAATGTCAAAACTCCATGAGAAGTTCAGGTTGTCAAAGCAACTACTAAGAATTTCTTATCTTCCAATCCCACATCAATTTCCATGATTTATTGTCTCCTGTCAATATTATTTGCTGTAGATTAGCTACATGGGGCTTTATTATGTTGGTAGTAATGTGGACATTCTCCTTTTTCATGCACCAGCAAATGCCCATCATGTTTTGCTTCCTGATGACCCCATGTGTGTCCTCAGTAATCCCCTAATATAAAGTTCAGCCATGGAAACAAGGCAGACCATACTGCTGTGTCAGAAGGAATCACAGTATTTCTAATAAAGATTACAAGAAGGTGG
The DNA here is from genome assembly GCF_000442215.2 of Lipotes vexillifer. NCBI lineage: Eukaryota > Metazoa > Chordata > Mammalia > Artiodactyla > Lipotidae > Lipotes > Lipotes vexillifer. The sequence continues at coordinate 531,311 of NW_006795236.1, read as the reverse complement.
TGTAGTTCATTGAAAAGAGCATGGAGTTTGGAATTGTATCCCAATTTGAAAGCATAAGCTTCCACTGGGTGACTAGCTGGGCTGCTTTGGCAGATTAATTAACCATTATCTATGCCTGACTTTTCTTTTTTGTAAAATAAAGCAAATGTGGACGATTCATAGTGCTGTTGGAAAGATGAAGTTAATATATGAAAAGCACATAGCACGACACTTGGCAATATAACATTCACCCGCAAAATGACAGCAAACCTTGTCATCATCAACATTATTTTAGCGATGAAGACCAACAACAGAGCAACTTGCAATTTTATGCTTTTTAAGGCCTGGCTTTTCAGAGGTCCTATTACCTTGTTTCAAGTCTCTTATTTAAAATATTAGTAAAAACATGTTGTTTTGGGTTTTCTATCTATCAACCAACATAAAAAAGCAGGCAGGACGTTTGTAGGACATGGTGTGAAAGGATGAGGCATGATTCTAAATGGTGAATCTACATTTCATCCAAAGAAATTGGCATGCGGTAAATTTCCTGCTTTAAAGATCAATATAAATATCAAAGCCAATATTTAAGCTCTCAAAACAGAAGCAGACAACTAGCAGTTCCCTGATAAGTAAGGTGGTTTCAAGTTCTAGTTAGCCTGAGATAAGCCCTCATGATGTTTGTGTCCCAGCATACTTACTAGCAGTGATTTCTTCCACTCTCAAAAGAATCCAGTTTAGAAAATGTTTGTAACATAAAAAGACTGGACTGTTTAGCCTGTGGCTGACTTATGTAGCAAACTGAGAAAAACACTTGACTGTCCACGTATGACTTTTGAAATTCTGGCATCTACCTGTTTAATGTGAGGACCTCTGTAATTCTTCTGGATTCAACTGAAAACTGTGGTTATTCTGAGACCCTCCAGCATATGAAGAAGAGCTCTAAACTTAAAAGATGATGTGGTAACTGCCAGCTATTGGCTTCAGTGATTGGCTATGATATAATGCTACAAAAATATGGACAGTGACCAGACGCTTCATACCAAATGATTTTTGTACATCACAGAAAAGCACTGTTAGACATACACACACACACATATCCCACTTAAAGCTAAAATACTGGAACTTCACTCAAAAAGTAATTAAAATACAATCATTACTTTTGTAAATTAATCATTAACTATGAAAATATTCCCCATTTATATAGTCCTACTGCCACATTTAATTACCAAAGTACGTGTTCTTAGGGACACATAAAGCAGATTGTGATTTATAAAAAAGATACCCCAAAGTCACACAGAAAGGCATCCCTCTTATTTCAGACAGTTACAGATTTTAAGAGGTAGTTATTTCATGAAGTATAACTAACTTCTTAGAGATACTATCTTTGTATTTTCTTTCTGTTTTTTTACTTAATTAATTAATGTATTTTTGGCTGCATTGGGTCTTCGTTGCTGCGCACGGGCTTTCTCTAGTTGCCGTAGGCGGGGGCTACTCTTTGTTGCGATGCACAGGCTTCTTATTGCGGTGGCTTCTCTTGTTGTGGAGCACAGGCTCCAAGAGCGCAGGCTTCAGTAGTTGTGATACGCGGGCTCAGTAGTTGTAGTGCATGGGCTTAGTTGTTCCGTGGCATGTGGGATCTTCCTGGACTAGGGTCCGTGTCCCCTGCACTGGCAGGCGGATTCTTAAGCACTGAGCCACCAGGGAAGTCCCTCTTTCGGTTTTTTTCAGGTAATCTCTTCTCTTCATTGGCTACCCATCTATCCCCTGGTCAGTATTTTTATTTATTACCAACAGCTCACTTATTTGATCCCAAAGAAAGATCAGATTTAATTGGTAAATTGAGTAGAAGCAATGAACTTGCTTAGAAGCAAGCAGTGACCACCAGCCACACCGTTACAGAGTTGAGAGGCCTTGTGGCCAAAAAATAGGTAAACTACTCCATGGTTATCATCCAAGAACATACTACCCAGTAAGGTTTTTCTGTACTAGTCATTATCTACCTTGACATGGACCTGAGTTAAAGTAACTTCATTTATTTATTATTATTTTTTTAATATCTCTATTGGAGTATAATTGCTTTACAATGGTGTGTTAGTTTCTGCTTTACAACAAAGTGAATCAGTTATATATATACATATGTTCCCATATCTCTTCCCTCTTGTGTCTCCCTCCCTCCTACCCTCCCTATCCCACCCCTCTAGGTGGTCACAAACCACCTAGCTGATCTCCCTGTGCTATGCGGCTACTTCCCAGTAGCTATCTGTTTTACGTTTGGTAGCGTATGTATGTCCATGCCACTCTCTCACTTTGTCCCAGCTTACCCTTCCCCCTCCCCATATCCTCAAGTTCATGCTCTAGTAGGTTTGTGTCTTTATTCCTGTCTTACCCCTAGGTTCTTCATGAACTTTTTTTTTTCCCTTAGATGCCATATATATGTGTTAGCATACGGTATTTGTTTTTCTCTTTCTGACTTACTTTACTCTGTATGACCTGTATGCAGAAAATTATAAGACACTTTTAATGAAAGAAATTAAGCATGATACAAATAGATGGAGAGATATACCATGTTCTTGGATTGGAAGAATCAACATTGTGAAAAATGACTCTACTACCCAAAGCAATCTACAGATTCAATGCAATCCCTATCAAACTACCACTGGCATTTTTCACAGAACTAGAACAAAAAATTTCACAATTTGTATGGAAACACAAAAGACCCCGAATAGCCAAAGCAATCTTGAGAACGAAAAATGGAGCTGGAGGAATCAGGCTCCCTGACTTCAGACTATACTACAAAGCTACAGTAATCAAGACAGTATGGCACAAAAACAGAAAGATAGATCAATGGAACAGGATAGAAAGCCCAGAGATAAACCTACACACATATTGTCACCTTATCTTTGATAAAGGACAGCCTCTTCAATAAGTGGTGCTGGGAAAACTGGACAGCCACACGTAAAAGAATGAAATTAGAACACTCCCTAACACCATACACAAAAATAAACTCAAAATGGATTAAAGACCTAAATGTAAGGCCAGACACTATCAAACTCTTAGAGGAAAACATAGGCAGAACACTCTATGACATAAATCACAGCAAGATCCTTTTTGACCCACCCCCTACAGAAATGGAAATAAAAACAAAAGTAAACAAGTGGGACCTAATGAAACTAAAAAGCTTTTGCACAGCAAAGGAAACCATAAACAAGACAAAAAGACAACCCTCAGAATGGGAGAAAATATTTGCAAATGAAGCAACTGACAAAGGATTCATCTCCAAAATACACAAGCAGCTCATGCAGCTCAATATCAAAAAAACAAACAACCCAATCCAAAAGTGGGCAGAAGACCTAAACAGACATTTCTCCAAAGAAGATATACAGATTGCCAACAAACACATGAAAGGATGCTCAACATCACTAATCATTAGAGAAATGCAAATCAAAACTACAATGAGGTATCATCTCACACTGGTCAGAATGGCCATCATCAAAAAATCTAGAAACAATAAATACTGGAGAGGGTGTGGAGAAAAGGGAACCCTCTTGCACTGGTGGTGGGAATGTAAATTGATACAGCCACTATGGAGAACAGTATGGAGGTTCCTTAAAAAACTACAAATAGAACGACCATACAACCCAGCAATCCCACTACTGGGCATATACCCTGAGAAAACCATAATTCAAAAAGAGTCATGTACCAAAATGTTCATTACAGCTCTATGTACAATAGCCAGGACATGGAAGCAACCTAAGTGTCCATCAACAGATGAATGGATAAAGAAGATGTGGCACATATATACTTGGAATATTACTCAGCCATAAGAAATGAAATTGAGTTATTTGTAGTGAGGTGGATGGACCTAGAGTCTGTCATACAGAGTGAAGTAAGTCAGATAAAGTAACTTTAAATCAATACTACCCTATAGTATGTGCTGGTAAAGTAAAGCTCCATTGCATTTCAGTATTAATCCTGCACTGGAATACGCCCTGAACTGTAGATGCCAGTCATCCCACCAGTCACCTTACCAGCCCATGCCTCATCCTGCCAATCTCTTACTTTCTCACCTCAGATTGAAAGCCCTACCAAATAACTCTCATGGATAAGCAAAGCCATTTTCAATTACTTCTTAGTACTCTCTATTTTTCTCAAGTATTTTATTCCTTTTTGTTTAAAGTCTCTTCTGTTTGTCATTATAAACAATAGAAACAAAAATAAACATTTTTCTGCATCTTCATTTATATGTCTCTCACATTTGAAATTCGTTTCATTCAAAGTAATTAATTATATAAAAGGGCCTTTGAAGACTTTTATTTAGTGTCCCCTACATTGCTCCATGTGAAATAAGTGTTCTAATTTTGCATTTTACTTTCCACATTATTTCAGGAACACCAAGTGAGAATGAAATATTGATTAAAAGTACATTGTTTAAGTAAATTATAGGGACTAATTACCTTTGGGGTAGAATTACACATTTTAAGTAGCTGAACACAATCAATACAGGCAGACCATTCAGATAACTAAATTGGAATTTTAAAATCTGATTATTTTCTTTGTATATAAATCCCTCTCCTCTCTTTTATTCTATGTTGAGAATTATTGATATGCTTTGATTTGATACAGAAATTCACATTAAGTCTTTGGACTATAAATAATTATTTCATTTTTACTAACTTGTCTCCCAAGGTATCTGCACTGCAAGAATATGTTGGGGTCTATTCTAAAAGAGTCCTCCAAATCTCGTAAAATGTACTTTCGATGATGTAACTACACAGATAGAATTACCTTAGAGGGGAATATAAGTACAGTTGTTTTTTTTAAAGGGAAAATGTATTGTCACAAAGTTACAAAGCCACAGATAGAAATCATCTACCATAACACTGTACCAGCTCAGTAAATATGCAAGACCACAACTGTTTTAACACCATCTGCTTCCTGGTTGGGCAGCTAGAATAAGCATAAGGAAATATTTTAACAAATAAAATTCTAATTCCAAACCATGGTGATCAAAGGAATGTAACCTACATCTCCTATATCTTAACTATAGTTGGATCCTTTAAGGTAGCTATTAGATGACTTGGAAGCTGTCTTTTACTGGAAATGAGAACAAAGTATCCTTCTTTGTGTCAAAGACATGAATTTACTGTTTAGAATCATAAATAGTCTTAGAAACATTTAGACCTGGGACTTCCCTGGTGGTGCAGTGGTTAAGAATCCGCCTGCCAACACAGAGGAAATGGGTTTGAGCCCTGGTCCGGGTAGATCCCACATGCTGTGGAGCAGCTAAGCTCATGTGCCACAACTACTGAGCCTGTGCTCTAGAGCCCGCGAGCCACATACCACATACGTGAGCTAAGCTCACGTACCACAACTACTGAAGGCTGTGCACCTAGAGCCCGTGCTCCGCAGCAAGAGAAGCCACTGCAATGAGAACCCTGCGCACCACAACAAAGAGTAGCCCCTGCTCACCACAACTAGAGAAAGCCCACGCGCAGCAACAAAGACCCAACACAACCAAAAATTAAAATTAATTAATTAATAAAAAACCAATTAGACCTGTTTTCCAATGCCTGTATATTTCAATACCAGCCATGAAAAAAAAAATTAAAAGTTGAATTTCTCAGATAACCTTCAAAATTTAAATAGGAGATACTAAGTTTTCCAACAGCACAATTCATGTATCTGCCTAGTGATACATTTTATACTTAACATTAATAGACTTACAAAGACAAAACTCAACTCAAAATACAATGCTACACTAGGTATCACCTTATAAAAGATAGCTAATGACAAACTCTCCAAAACAAAAGTTGTTAGACAAAATTGTTTCTTTTATATTCTGGTAATCAAATTAAATATTTGTGCAAGAAAATTTGAGTTAATCTTTGAGAAAGTACCAGAGGCAGGTCTGTAGCCCACTCTGTAGAAATAAAATTACCCTTTGACTGATGAAGAACACCTGATGATTTTACATTTTAAATCATCAACAAACATCATAGACCCTTTGAACATCATCACAATTTTATATTTAACAGATGATCGCATTATTTTCTTTTCAGTAACAAAGTCTAAAGGGGCTACTCTCTTTTTATTATCAGTAAGTGACATGGCTAGTAATGCTACCTCCTTGCCTGAAGAAATATGTTCGTTGATGCATTCTTTAATATTCATTGCTCAACTTACATATAGGAGAAACATAAAAATGATCCATTTGGAAATATTTCTGAACATCTCTTTTTTGAAAAGGTTTGGTTAACTTATTTATACTATTTGGCATCCCTTGTATGGGTCCCGTATTCTACTTAGAATTAATTGCTAGGAAAAAACACTTCCTTCATCATAAAATAATACTTACACATTCAGCATGTTTCCTTTCTTGCTTTAGCTCTTAGAAAGTTTGAAGTGAAATGAAGTATTAACCTATAATAACTGAATCTAAAATAATAAACCTGTTTATCATCTGTTTAAAAAGTGATTTTCTTATTTTTATTCATAAGGTATATATTGTTTCATATTTATTTTAAACTATATTAACATTTTGGGGAAGTGGGCAGAGGAACATAATTATATTTTGTTGAATTTAATTCCAAAATAATTTAGTATATTTTGATCCCAAAGCTTTATGTGGTATCAACACTATAAATAAGTATAAACATTCATACCTAAATAAACATAATTATTTTTATGTAAGGAATACCTTTAAAAGAGCAATACAAAATATCAGACTGATAATAGAAAGATTGAAAGCGAGAGAGGAATTGTGATGTAATTTTATTAGTTAGTAAAATGTTGTTAATGTATGGGAATTTATTACACAATGATGGTGGCATTTCAAGTGGCAGAAACTGGTTGATTTTATAAGGTGGATTATGATAAATAATAACCACCTGAAAAAAAAATAAAGTGAGATACATACCTCACTCTTTACACCAAAATAAATTACAGATATTAAATACAAAATATTAAACTAAAAGAAATTGTGGAAGAAGTTTTACAGTATTGGAGGCTTGTTTTAATGACAAAAAGTTCAAAAATATATAAGAAATAAAATATAAAAATACAAAAGTCAACATATAAAATAATTCTACAAGCAAAACAAAAGATAAATTAGAATTTGGGGGCTTCCCTCGTGGCGCAGTGGTTGAGAGTCCGCCTGCCAATGCAGGGGACATGGGTTCGTGCCCCGGTCTGGGAGGATCCCACATGCTGCAGAGCGGCTGGGCCTATGAGCCATGGCCGCTGAGCCTGCACGTCTGGAGCCTGTGCACCGCGGCGGGAGAGGCCACAGCGGTGAGAGGCCCACGTACCGCAAAAAAAAAAAAAAAAAAAAAAGAGAGAATTTGGAAAAAATTATAACTCTTTTTAACAGTTAAGGAGTTGATATTCTTAATATGTCCAGCATTCATATGACTCAGCTGGGAAAAGACCAATAGTCCAGTGAACAACTGGGAAAACCAGATGCATGTGGGGAAAATCTCAACCTCAGTTATACAAATTAAACCTCAGTTTTATGACATATTATACATATATTAGTATAGTTTTTAAAAATTAATGGCATAGTATATTCATGGGGGTGTGAGGAAAACATGCACTCGCATGCATTGCTAGTGGAAATATAGAATCATACAACCATTTTAGAGGCAATTTGGCAGTATTTCTCAAAATTGAAAATGCATAATTCCTTTGGCCTAATAATTCCTCTTCTACGAATCTGTCCAATGGACATACTCACACACCATCTAAATGATGTCTGTACAAGAAGATTCATTTGGAAATAACTTAAATGTCCATCTGGTCAACTCAATTATTATACATTCTCACATCCATTAAAATGAATAAGGTAGATCTTTCTGTGCTGATATAGAATGAAGTGTGTGTGTGTGTGTGTGTGTGTGTGTGTGTGTGTGTGTGTGTGTGGTTATGTGATATGAGAAAGCCTGAAACTGACATGTGTAGGATGAAATCATTTGTGGCAAAACATAAAAGACAGGAAAACAAAAAGAAAACATGCTGGGATATCTTCTCTAGGGAGATGTGATCGGCTGGGATTCTTTGGCTGGCAACAAGAGGCAGGTGGAAGATATACTTTTCAGTTCTCTACTTGTATATCTTAAAATTTAGGCTGTTTGTGTGTGTACATGTTGATTTGAACAGTATATCTGATTTCTATTAGATATTTACTAAATGTTGCCTTTAGGAATTTAAATTATATTATTCTTACTCTTCTCAATTTAGTTGCTCTACACTGAAAGAAATTTGGTATATGACCATACTAACAAATCTTATGTATCAGAGTATCAAAATGTTTTTTATAGGATCATAAAGCAAGTTTTTTCCCTAAGACAATAGCATGATACTTAAATAACTCAGTAAAACATAAGATATAGGGTACATGACCCTGTTCTTCAGCTTAATATGTATGTAACTACGGCAGGTCACTTAAGCTCCATTTCCTCATTGTTAAACAGCTAAAACTTGTTCTAACAAACAATACTGTGAGAGTTCAGTGACATAATATATGTAAAATTGCTTTGTAATATAAAAAATAATATAAATATAAATTATTATTATAGGAAATGTGAATTTTTCAGAAGGACACTTTAATAAAGCATGTGTTTAGATTAGATCAGCAGCAAAATTATTACAGATCTTTCTATTTCCTTACTTCTACCTCTAGGCACAAATGTCCTTGTGCTAGCCTTGCATTAAATGAAAGCTTTTCTCTCTCAATCTGTCCTGAGAACTCTGTTAATAAATTAACTGTGCCTCTGCCATTTCTTTCAGATCTCTCCAGACTACCTCCTTCTGTATCAGGAAAAGCATAATAGGTTAATTTCTAAACCCAAGGGAAATGCATATTTACATATTAATGATGGTGAGGTTAAATCCCTTAATAAGACATTTTATGGATCTTTCTATAACTATGTCAGACTTTCAGGGGAGTTATTTCAGGGCACAGTGGTCTTAAAGAATAAAGGAAGATGTGTGATTACCTTAGCTGGCTTGAGGGAAACTCTATTTGCATGGAAAAGTAGTTCATTTCTGGAATTGAAGCAAATGTAGACATTTTTGATACAAAATGTTCTGTATGAATGTCAAAATTTCTAAATGCAAATGACCCAGCCTGATGAAAGATTGAAACAATATCACTATTTAAATGCAACATGATTTTTAATGCCTTTCATGAAAATCTCATTTTACTAGAAATGGCACTGGAGCTGTGGGAAAGCCACACACAGTCCTTAAATTAAAATGGTATCTAAGTGATCTCGCAGTGTCTATTAGGACAAGTTTTAACAGTTATACTATTTTTTACAAAACTTAGAGCACACTATCAAGGCCTCCCTACTTCACCACAAATTCTGCCATTTTCAAGCATTTTCTCGTAATAACAGAACTTTTTGAGTAGAAGCAAGTTCATAATCAAAACAGTTACAATAGAACATTCTCTTTGGTAGAGAGAACAAGTAATAGATCTGAGAACTGATTAAATATGATTGTTCAGGCACGTTAATATTGGGGAACACTTATAAGTTTCCAGTTTTCACTTTCCCTTGGCAGCATATATGTGATGAGTGGAGTTTTAGTTTGGGCAGGATGATACTTGGGGAGGAGATGGGTGATGATGTTCAATTCAGGACAACTTCTCCTGCACTGGGATCAGTCCAAACTGGCTTCTAAGAACTGAAAAGCAGAAAGGCTAAGATTTGTACTCCATCTGCTTCATGTACTGTTATGACATAAGTCGTATCCTAGTTATAGCCACTTATTTTCTTCATTCTTATATGGGCAACCCAACTACTTTTTATAGTATCACATCAGAAAGTTCTAGAGAGCAGATGTATTTAATGTGACTTCATTGCAGTAATTTGGAGATATAAGTATTGTTCCTTGAAGGGGATTGGGAACTGATGGCAAAGGAAGCCTAGTCATTACTTTTTTCACTTATATAATGCTACATCAGGAGCATGACCCCATCCTGGAGGAGACTGATTGATTCCTGTAATACCAGCTGATCACTGCAACTTATGTTACTGATTTCTGAATCACAGAGGGCTTGCTTGCCAAGACCACTGTGTCTTATTTTCTGTTATTTTTATCTTATCTAGTGTCTCAAGTCAGTGTTTAACCTATCTATGACAATCCATTTTCTAGGTGATTCTTAGAACTTACATGTTTCTGTGAAATCAGGTGTGTCAAAACTATCTCCCCACACCACAAATATTATTTGGAAGGATACAAAGTAACCACAAAATTACCTATTAGAAGCCTTTCCCCACATCTACCACCAGGGGGCCTTCTTCTAGAATGATAACCCAGACCTTGTGATACCTGTTCAAGTGAGAGATTTCTGTTGGGAGTAAGTCTGGCCTTGGTTGCAGGGAGTAGATTGTCCTCATAGAGGCTGGAGAATCTGAGGCAGAAGTTAGAAAAAAGCACTCCCGAAGGCAGGGGATTGAGGATGGGAACTGAGTGTATTCTCTGAAAGACTCTCTGGAAAGTATTAATTTACGAACTTTGGCAAAAGTCATATACTGTGTACAGTTGAGTGTTTTGTTTTATATTATAAATTAGCTTTTGGTGTTTTATGTGCTTAATTTTACAGACATGGCACTGCTGCATGCATGTACATTTTAGCTCTCTAAAGATATATCTTGACATGCTTTCTATATCCTCATACAGAGCTGCTTCAGTGATGTTTTCATCCCTGTTTGTATTCCAGGGTATGCTATGAATGCACTATAACTTATGTAACCAGTTTTTTCTTGTTTTTTTTTTTTTTTTAACAAGCAATATGGGGATGTAGAAAAAAAATAAAACGTCTTTTGTTGGTGTTACGACAGTCTCAGAAAATGAGCATTTTTGCAGAACACCCTAGGGTAAAAGGAGGTACTTATGGCCTGTGATGATGACCCAGAGTCTCAGGCTACACTAGCTCCTGCCTGGTTACTCTGACGCTGAGGTCTCAGCCCATGACTAACTTATCTACGGCACAGAGGTTGGGAATGCTGCACCTATGTATAATTTTAAGTGCTTTTCTCTCTAATAGTGTAATTCTCTTTTCCCATCCTATCCCTTCAATAAATTTGATTTCTCCAACATTCTGCAAGGTTATTACGAGAGACCAAGTGTCAAGCTAGAAAAAGACACATGGTCCACTCTGACAGCCACCTCTGTTTTCGTATCATATTCACCTACATTCCTGGTGGAGAACTGATGCTGATCCCATTCTCTAAGTCTATCCTGATAGCAGTATTGATAGAACTACATAACTGAACAGATGTGGAAGTGAAGGAGATTTGAACTCAAGTGATGGTATGTCTCTGGCCCTCCCGGCTCCCACTGCTATCAGTGTCTTGACACAGCAGTGAGGAGAGAAAACCAACAGAGATGTTACACATTACACGCTAAGCCAACTAATATGTGTTCAAGGGCACACTTTCCAGCTTCCAAATTATGCTGGCACTTTATCACCCTTAGTTCTCACTGAGTTTTTGTTGTTTTGCTTTTAATGAGCATCTTGACAGGAGGATAAACAGGAACTGAAGCACAACACTGTAAACACTGCTTCTAAACCTAAAGAAACATTCACTCAACAAAATACTAGCAAACAGAATCCAACAGCACATTAAAAGGATCATACACCATGATCAAGTGGGGTTTATCCAGGAATGGCAAGGATTCTTCAATATACGCAAATCAATCAATGTGATTAACCATATTAACAAATTGAAGGAGAAAAACCATATGATCATCTCAATAGATGCAGAGAAAGCTTTTGACAAAATTCAACACCCATTTATGATAAAAACCCTGCAGAAAGTAGGTGTAGAGGGAACTTTCCTCAATATAATAAAGGCCGTATATGACAAGCCCACAGCCAACATCATCCTCAATGGCGAAAAACTGAAAGCATTTCCACTAAGGTCAGGAACAAGACAAGGTTGCCCACTCTCACCACTCTTATTCAACATAGTTTTGGAAGTTTTAGCCACAGCAATCAGAGAAGAAAAGGAAATAAAAGGAATCCAAATCGGAAAAGAAGAAGTAAAGCTGTCACTGTTTGCAGATGACATGATACTATACATAGAGAATCCTAAAGATGCTACCAGAAAACTACTAGAGCTAATCAATGAATTTGGTAAAGTAGCAGGATACAAAATTAATGCACAGAAATCTCTGGCATTCCTATATACTAACGATGAAAAATCTGAAAGTGAAATCAAGAAAACACTCCCATTTACCATTGCAACAAAAAGAATAAAATATCTAGGAATAAACCTACCTAAGGAGACAAAAGACCTGTATGCAGAAAATTATAAGACACTGATGAAAGAAATTAAAGATGATACAAACAGATGGAGAGATATACCATGTTCTTGGATTGGAAGAATCAACATTGTGAAAATGACTCTACTCCCCAAAGCAATCTATAGATTCAATGCAATCCCTATCAAACTACCACTGGCATTTTTCACAGAACTAGAACAAAAAATTTCACAATTTGTATGGAAACACAAAAGACCCCGAATAGCCAAAGCAATCTTGAGAACAAAAAATGGAGCTGGAGGAATCAGGCTGCCTGACTTCAGACTATACTACAAAGCTACAGTAATCAAGACAGTATGGTACTGGCACAAAAACAGAAAGATAGATCAATGGAATAGGATAGAAAGCCCAGAGATAAACCCATGCACATATGGTCACCTTATCTTTGATAAAGGTGGCAGGAATATACAGTGGAGAAAGGACAGCCCCTTCAATAAGTGGTGCTGGGAAAACTGGACAGGTACATGTAAAAGTATGAGATTAGATCACTCCCTAACACCATACACAAAAATAAGCTCAAAATGGATTAAAGACCTAAATGTAAGGCCAGAAACTATCAAACTCTTAGAGGAAAACATAGGCAGAACACTCTATGACATAAATCACAGCAAGATCCTTCTTGACCCATCTCCTAGAGTAATGGAGATAAAAACAAAAATAAACAAATGGGACCTAATGAAACTTCAAAGCTTTTGCACAGCAAAGGAAACCATAAACAAGACCAAAAGACAGCCCTCAGAATGGGAGAAAATATTTGCAAATGAATCAACTGACAAAGGATTAATCTCTAAAATTTACAGGCAGCTCATGCAGCTCAATAACAAAAAAATAAACAACCCAATCCAAAAATGGGCAGAAGACCTAAATAGACATTTCTCCAAAGAAGATATACAGACTGCCAACAAACACATGAAAGAATGCTCAACATCATTAATCATTAGAGAAATGCAAATCAAAACTACAATGAGATATCATCTCACACCAGTCAGAATGGCCATCATCAAAAAATCTAGAAACAATAAATGCTGGAGAGGGTGTGGAGAAAAGGGAACACTCTTGCACTGCTGGTGGGAATGTGAATTGGTTCAGCCACTATGGAGAACAGTATGGAGGTTCCTTAAAAAACTACAAATAGAACTACCATATGACCCAGCAATCCCACTACTAGGTATATACCCTGAGGAAACCAGAATTCAGAAAGAGTCATGTACCAAAATGTTCATTGCAGCTCTATTTACAATAGCCCGGAGATGGAAACAACCTAAGTGCCCGTCGTCTTTAAAAAAAAAAAAAAAAAAGAAACATTCAGTAGCAGGAGGGTAGAGTAAGAAATCTATTTTTGATTATTTGCATATTTAAACTCCAGAAGTTATCTGAGTCTTCCATTTGGACTAGTAATTCACAATTATTTACATTTGACTCTTGGAATATTTAATCTTTTGGGGCCTAAATGGTCTCAAGATGTGTATGAGGTGTTACAGCAATAATATAATAAATTTAGATAATTTGTATATTCAAAAAAGCTAGAATTACTAGTGAGAATTAAAATTTAATTGCACAAACGTGTTATCAATGCGTGAGTCCAAATTTTACTGACAGACCTAGAAAACAGTTACAATAACAATGTAAATGTATAATGAAAACACTGCCCTTGTCTGAAAAATAAGGAGCATGTGTGAAGCATATGTATATGGGAAATGCATAAGAAATATTAAGGAAGTTATTTTGACTGCAAAACTTGAAAATATATAACTTTATGGATTCCTGTATTCTATAGAAGTTTCATGGGTTCAGATATAGTTTTCATATAAAATTGGTTATTTTTATAATCTTAAAAACCTACTATTCCAGTAAATTCTTTTTTTGGTTTAGTTGGAATGAATTTTGTTTCCCCTGTATTTCTGTGACTCCTAAAAAAAAGTCACTCCCTACAATGAGTCACTATAAAATCTCTTGCACATTTTTTCTCAAAACCATTTTCAAAACTGTTATTTCATTTTTATACATTTACACATGAGATACGTTTGATCATTTTACAGGTATGGAAATTGATGCCCAAAGTCTTGCCTGAAGCCCTGAAATCAGTATTAGAACTTCATTTTCCCTTTTATAACTTAATAAATTTTCTACTAGGTTATATTGCTTTCTGGAATAACAATCTCATCATTTCTATATATGTATATATATATATACATATATAAAATATGATGTAAATCATGGTATTGTTATGAGTAGGCAGTAGTTAAAAGTTTATATTTTTATTTAATCCCCTTTCTTCTTGCATTTCTCAGGCATGCCTCTTATACCTATATTTCCCTTAAACAATTCATTTTTCAGATACATCTGTTTTCACAATACACATTTTACATTTTCTTAAACTGTTTACTTCTCCTTTGCTTTATCATTTTGAATATCAGCAAAATCAAATATCTAAGCCTTTATTTTTATTTATCTTTCAGAAGAAAAACGTGTTTGCACAAATATGAAATATCACGTGACTTTGGGGACAGTATTTAGTCACGTTTTGGAAGATAAAGATAAATGTTTTATTGGATCAAATAACCTGGGAATTTAAGATGACAGCAGAGAATGTGTGCTTCAGAGATAAATACGATATTGTTACAAATAATACAAGAGGATCTATAAGTAAATGGCTCCTCAGAATCATAGTATATTTTAAAAGTAACATCTGTACACTCTAATATAAAACAATAGTTGTAACAGAATAAGATGAGATATAAATGTACTTTATGTATTTTTTTTCTTCTCCATCCCTACCATGGTGTAAGACAGTATCATTTTTTACCTGAACCTGTCTAATTCCATTATTCTCTCTAAAACATTCCTTATACTTGAGCCACAATGATCTTTCTAAACTGAAATGGGATCGTCTCACTCTCCTTCAGTGATATATCTTAACATCAGCATGAAGGCCAAACTCCTTATTAAGTCTCATATGATAGGACTGTAAATCTACATTGAGCCATCCTCAACCTACAGCTCCTTATGACCAGAACACCCCATCTCCTACAGGACCTCATGCCTAGTTAGCTCTTACTTGAATATCTCTTGACCTTCAACATCTTCCCTGAAAAATAATGCTGGGTAAGGTGTGCCAGCAGCACCCTGAATAAATTCCTAGCTGATAGTTTATCTCGCTAATTGGAATTATTTGCTTATCCTTGTTCCCACTTGGCTCCATTCCTTATGAATACAGACTGACATTCGATCACTAGTATATCTTAGGATGTAAAAAATAGCTACCCTGTTGAATTGTTTTTGAGGGGAAAGAAAAACAAATTGTTTTTGTCTTTTGTTTAATAAAAATTGGACTAACGGATGTCTATGGTTGCAGCTAATCTCACTCTTCTAGGAACCGTGACTATCTTGGCAAATACTATTGCTGTTCAGCATTGTGAATACTGCATGTCGTGAATATACATGGTCACTCCTGTCTAGTTAAATTTGCATGTATTTACTCAAATTAAGTTGTAGGTTTATTCTGATTCTCAACTTTAGATATATGCTATACACTTTACATTTCCAGAGTTATTTCAGTTTTGATTATGACACAGAAGATACTAAAACCAAAGGAAATATTACATGAATTAATGATACAATATAGTATAGTAACACAGGCAACATATTTTAAAATAGGCATTTATGGCTTAATAATAGCATTCCTGATCAGCTTTCTGTCAGAGCTAAAATGGAACTAGTAGGCCTGCTTTATGGAAAAGCATTGATAAAGAATTTTCATGACCGGTGATAAATCTGAGTTGGCTTCCTACAAAACAAATTCTTCAGGTACACAGTGACTTTCCCAAAGAACACATTTGCATGATCTTCAGGTTCACTGCTGGAGAGGCTCTAAATAATAATCAGGTCACAAAGCTGGAGAAAGGCATTTTAGATTGCCATATAATTTGCACTGAGAACTTTGAGAATTACAAGAGAGGTTGAGCCTTAGTAATCCTTCTTGTACAATAATGGAAATAATTAGGAAGGCATCAAACAGTCTTTCTCTGTAAAAGTTTAGTGTCCTAAATGTGAAAAACCAAGAACACCAAAAGTTGTTTAATGTCTTTGTTGAACACATCTAATGGGGCAAGTTTTACCTTGATACAAATTGGATCTTGGTTGATGAAAATTGAAGCTACTGTTGCAAAGAACCTTCAGATTCTTGCATACTTTTTACCGACTTGAAAAACCGTGTGAGAAAGTAATGACACACCTGCCTTAAATCGGCCTCTCAAACTTGATATTTATTTAGAATTAAACTGGAAGTCTTTTCAAAGTGAGCAAAAAGAAAATATTTCAAATGTTTATATTAATTTTACAACTTTTCCATAGCTCATTTGTGTAGTCAAGGCAGAATCTCAATTATGTTAGAAAAACTAAGGTAATCAAATAGTCAGAGAGGAACTTTGAACCTAATGTCTGGATTTCTGAACTCTAACTTTACATATTCCACTGAATTACAGTTTATCATCTGGATATTTTCAACTAAACATATTTACAGAATTTCCATTTTATTATTACATTCCAAGATAATATTTATCAGCATTGGGAAGAACAAAATCAATTTAAGTTAATGTAGGCAAACCACCCATTCTAAAATTTGGTTGTCTGCTTCTGTACACTACTGGCAACATTAAAAGTATGGTCTTGGTTTGTGAGCAAGACAACAATAAAGTCAATATCAACTAGTCCCCAATATAATTCAGTCCGAATCCAAAAATCTTACAAAGTAAGAGCATAAATAAACTGAAGCAGGTCCAGCTGTTACAGGACGATTTCCGAGCATTGTAGCTATTTTGGAACCTATTTAAATAATATTTGAAAAGTGTTTGTTAACATTTATGCTTTACTTTCCACATTTAGGAGGTCAGATCTATAAGGACAAATTTTAAAGTCTTAAGAGAACTATTCATTCAAATTAACCTATGCTAGAGAGTTGACTATTACATTTTAACCTCCCTAATAAATTTGGATGATATTGCTATACGTTCAGATTTATTACAAATATTAAAATGTTGTAGACACCACTCACAAATATTAACTCAAAATTGATTAAAGACTTTAATGTTAGACCTGAAACCATAAAACTCCTAGAAGAAAACATAGGTCTTGGCAATGATTTTTTAGATCTGACACCAAAAGCAAAGGCAATAAAGTAAAAGTGAACAAATGGGACTACATCAAACTAAAAAGCTCTGATGCACAGCAAAAGAAATGATCAACAAAGTAAAAAGGCAGCCTATGGAATGGGAGAAAATATTTGCAAAGCATATATCTGCAAAGGGGTTAGTATCCAAAATATAGAAAGAACTCATCTCAGTAGCAAATAATAATAGTAGTAGTAATAATAATCTAATTAAAAATAGGCAAATGACCTGAATAGACATTTTTCCAAAGAAGATATATAATGGCCAAGAGGTACACGAAACAATGTTCAACATCTGGTATCATTAGGGAAATACAAATCAAAACCCAATATATTGGGCTTCCCTGGTGGCGTAGTGGTTGAGAGTCCTCCTGCTGATGCAGGGGGCATGGGTTTGGGCCCCAATCCGGGAGGATCCCACATGCCGCGGAGCAGCTGGTCCCGTGAGCCATGGCTGCTGAGCCTGTGCATCCGGAGCCTGTGCTCCGCAATGGGAGAGGCCACAACAGTGAGAGGCCCGCGTACCGCAAAAAAAAAACAAAAAAAACCCAGTATATCACCTCATGCCTGTTAAATAGCTATCATCAAAAAGACAAGAAATGACAAATGCTGAGGAGACTTTGGAGAAAAGGCAACCGTTGTGCACTGTTGATGAAAATGTAAATTGCTGCTGCTACTAAGGAAAACATTATTTTCAAAAAATTAAAAATAGGGGCTCCCTGGTGGCCGCAGTGCTTGAGAGTCCGCCTGCCGATGCAGGAGACGCGGGTTCGTGCCCCG